>NC_056731.1:1785778643-1786028643 GCF_019279795.1 Protopterus annectens
TGTTCTACCTGTCATTTGGCAATGTCTTGCACAGCCTGGTGTCAAGTAATGATTGTTTGCACTTTCATTCCTTCACATTAAATGGCAATCATCCAGCTCTTTTGATTCCTTTCTTTTATTTGGTCCTGAAAATTTTACACTAGAATCTCATTAAGGCTGAACTAGTGTTCTCCTGTCAGAAAACTAATAGAAAAAAGTTTAAAAGTGAAATATTTCACCTATATTGTCACTTACTGGAGAAGTGCATTTATCAGCATTTGGAGAGCTTACTGTATTGTTACATGTCCTGCAGGGTCTGCTTGTCACATAAGTCAGCTTTATTCTGCCATGTGCAGAGAAAAAAGATGAAAGCCTTTTTAAAAATATATCAGCAAATATGGTGCCACATTAAACACTAATAGTAAGCTAAACATTATCAGCATCTTCAGATAAATTCTAAAGCAGAACACACACACACACACACACACACACACACACACACACACACACACACACACACACACACACACACACACACACACACACAATGCTATTTTGCTCAATACATTGGTCTACATTTACAACCAGATTGAAGATAAAGTTTGTATTGCATGATGCGCTACACAAAAAACATAGCTTTATGGGATGAGTTTCTTCATTATGTTCACATAATAGACTGAGCAAATAGGTTAATACCTCTTGATCTGGCTACAGTGCAAATATAATTAGAGTGTGCTTACACTTGCTTTTGGATTATGTGATGACAGAAAATTTCAATGCCTAAGAACAATGTAGTGTTCAGCAAATCTATGCAAATTTTTGGACAGTTTCAAGGAACACAGCAAATCTGCTGTAATTCAACTAATTTTACAAATAATCAGTGTTCCGTCCCCAGTTCAGTGAAAGACATCTATACCTTAAGCATCCTAATTTTGACATGTACTCTTTTACCAGATATTGAATCACCAAAATGACTATGTGAACATGTCATTTAATGACCTGAAATGTTAATTATGTTTCTGTATCAAGCATGAAGACAGAGAATATGGGCTGATATCTATTTTATTTTGTCTAGCTCTTTATAGCATTTTATTGATACATTTGCTTTGTATGCATGTTTCCATGCATTGTGTACATTGTACTGTTCATATAATTATTATACTGGAAGTAAATGTTTTTGGTATATGTTATACACACTTTATCTGGGGCTCTAGCAAGGAAGATGTTCTCAGTAATCATTAGACTCATCTCTTAATGACATAAATGCACTATGCAGACCTATGACAGGATGATGTGGTGAGGGGGTTTGAATCTAAACATGGGGACTTATGTTGTGGTAAGAATCACACTAAGACTAGTCACTGTATTTGCATAGCTGTTTATCAACACGGTTTTACCATAGTTTAGCACATTTATCCTGCCTTCCAATGTTAAGTATATGGATGTGCCTTTCCAGAACATATACTGTGCTCCAGCTTTGGCCACCTTAAGTTTGGACAGGTTCACAATTTTATAGGTTCCTATGTAGGTTCATAAGGTCATAAGTAGGTACTAGGCTATTGACCCTAGGGCCTATATAAGCCTACCCAAAAAGGTACCCTGGCTTTCCCCACCCATGAAAATTATTTTTCTGTGCCCCTGTCGAGCAGAGCCACAGAAGTGATCCCCAGGGTGAATTTCCTATCTCCTATCCAATCATCACGAATTTTCTTGAAAAGTAATAATGAAGAACTTTGTTTGATATAGATAGGTAGTTTGTTCCGGAGTATGGAAAGTCCCTGGGACAGGAACCTATCCCTCCAGCATGTTCTGTTCATTGTGGTGACAAGGTTTAGATCCCTAGAGTATGTAGCTCAGAGGGATTGGGATTTCTTTAAGTGGAGCATGTCCAACAACTCTGGGTTTGACATAGCTTTGTATGTTAGGCAGAGATTGCCTCTGAGTAGGCGATATGCAATGGAGAAAAGCTGCAGTTTTTTGAGACGGTCTGCATAGGGCATCTGTTTGAGGCCAGTAATCCTCTTTGTGAGGTATTTCTGCATCCTTTCCAGTTGTTGTAGATGTCTTGTAAGGTAAATACCAAAAGGGGCTCTGTATTCTATAATGGGTCTAATGAGTGCCGAGTAGAGGGGAACAATGACCTCTTTTTTCCTGGATGAGAAACCTTTTGTAATGAGGTGTGCCACATAGACAGATTTCCTGACTACTGTGGCGATGTGATTATCAAAGGTGAGACTACTGTCCACCTGTGTCCCAAGTTCTCTTATCACACTTTCAGTGTTAAGTAGATTACCGACTATGTGGTAGTTCATGGGTACAAAGCTTTTACCAAAAGGGATGACAATGCACTTTTTGGTATTGAGTTTGAGGCCATGGCTTTGACATCAGGCATCTGTCTCAGTGAGGCTCTTTTGTAAGATTTCCACATCATTTGGAGTTTCAATTATGGCTCCTAGTTTGCAGTTATCTGCAAACTTCCTTAGCCAAAGACCTTCTGTGTTATCCTGTACTTCAGAGAAGTAGATACCAAACAGGAGAGGACTCAGGACTGAACCATGTGGTACTCCACTTGTCACTGGTCTGAAGTCAGATTTAGAGTCTTCTGCTTTCACAGTATGGGTTCTGTCAGTGAACCATTTGGCAACCCATTTTGTGACATAGGGATAGTGTCAAAAGTCTTGGTGAGATCCAGATAGGCTGTGTGAACCACTTTACCCTCATCTACGCCTTTGGTGACCCCTTCAAAGAAGCCTATCAGGTTTAGCAGACATGATCTGCCTTTTACAAACCCAAACTGTGTGGGGTCCAGAGTTTGGAGATTACCACTGTCATTGTTTATAGGTTCCATGATGATACATTCCATAGCCTTGCAGACCAGGCTCATCAGGCTAATGGGGTGGTAGTTCCTGGGGTCCGTGGTGGCTCCCCCTTTGTGGGATAACCATTGCTGTGCACCATTCAGTGGGCACAAAGCCTGAGGTGAGGCTATGATTGAACATGGTACTTAGTTGGGGTGCCAGTTCATTCTGTAGTTTGTGTAGAACGCAGCCTGGGATGTTGTCAGGTCCCATGGATGCTGTGTTTTTGGCTTTGGAGAGTGCGGTTTTTACCTGTGCAGCCATGATTACAGGAACTTTGCATTCTTCTGGTATAGAGATGGGCCCTTTAGGGGGTGAGAGGGAGACAAAAGTTAGCACTGAGCCTGTCTGCCAGGATGTTGGCAATATCAGTTGGTTCTTTAGTGCCATTGTGCTGTAACTCAGAGTAGATCTGAGTGCTGTCACTGAGATTCTTGACATGGCTATAGAATGCTTTGTGGTTGTCTTTAGAATCAGTGCCAATTTTGTTTTCGTAACTAGCTTTGAAGGATTTTATGAGGGATCTCAGCTTCTTACTAAGGCTGACCAGGGAGTTCCTCCAATCATAAGATGTTACTCTTTTTTGCAACAGTTTTTTTCTTCTGTTGTAGAGTTTATAACAGGGGACCACCAAATTAGCTTCCTTTTATTGGAGGATAGCATCTTGGTTCTGTTAGGGATTACATGATCCATGCACTTGCATAAGTGCTTATAAAGTTCATTTGTGTAGGATTCAGCAGTCATACCTCTATTGTCTGCCTGCATGGGTGTCGTGAAGTTTGCCACTTCTGCCTTAAGAAGCATGAAGTTGGCTTTGGAGAAATGTTTTACGGTGGTTTCCCTAATGGAGGGTGGGGGGTGGGATGTGGATGTCTAGAGTGATTAGCTTGTGGTTGAATCTGACCAATGAGGAATTGACCTCTGGTGTGGAACACCAGTTGCCCATGTTGGTAATGACCAGATCTAGGGTATTGTTGCTCCTGGTGGGAGTGTGGATAAGTTGATCCAAGATGCTGGAATTTATGAATTCCAGAAAACGTTGAGCAAAAGAGTTGGTACATGAGAAGTTTTCCCAGTTAATGGTGGGGTAGTTGAAATCACCCATTGTTAGGGTGTTAGGTTGTACCCTAATATTTTCCAGTGTATCAAGAAATGAGGAGTGGGAATCCTGGGGCATAGTGGGGGATCTGAAGCAAGCTACAATTTGGATTGCAGTCTTGCCCAGAGTTAGTTGCACTTGGATAATCTCGGATGCATTATGCTGAGCAACTAGACTGGAGGTGTGGCTATCCTTAATGAATATGGACATGCCTCCGCCTTTAGTATTTCAGTCCAGGTGTTGTATGAATTATAGCCTGGTAATACAGGGGTGCTCTCTGTAGCCTTGAACCAGGTCTCTGTCACTGCACAGATGTCGATGTTTTCCATTTTAAGGAGTGCCTTGAGTGAGTGCAGTCTGAGGTTTAGACTTCTCGTATTGAGTAGCATCACCCTCAGATTTTGCTTGCTTTTACCTGTTATGGTGGTGAATTTGTCATTTGAACCTTACCTAAAAAATGCACTATAGGGGTGGCAAGAGCCTTAGCTAGTATCCAGAATCCCATGGGCGACAGGTGCAGGCCATCTGTGGCAAAGCATAGTGGTCTGTCGATCATGTCATCCCAGGCAGACACATACTGGATCCCTTTAGAATGGCACCAGAAGCTTAGCCAATTGTTGAAGTCAATCATTTTGTCCTTGTACTGTGGTATCATTCTGGGTGATGGCAGGATGCTATTCAGGGCTAGGATCATACTGCCTGGTTATAACATATATTATATATAAATATATCTATATATATATATATATATATATATATATATATATATATATATATATATATATACATATATATATATATATATATATATGGGTCTACTTCTTTTGATTGAAATAATATTATTTCAAACAAGAAAAATGCGACCTTACTTTCATGAAAGTGCACTTTCATGAATTCCGGTTCAACGAACCAGCAAAAAAAATAAAAAAACAACACTTTAAATGCCTTTTTGCAGGGGGGCAAGGCCCCTGCACCCCTCACACCCTTCTACATTATATATACTAACTCCAAGATCGCACTACAGTGGGGAAACAGTTATATTCACTTATCCCCACTGTAGTGCTCTGTTTTATTTTTTATTGCCGGTTCGTCAAACCGGAATTCACAAAAGTGCAGTTTCGTTGAAGTGCACTTTTGCGAAAGTAAGGTCGTACTTTTCTTGTTTGAAATAATGATATTTTGACCAAAAAGAGTAGACACACACATATATATATATATATATATATATATATATATATATATGTATATGTATAGATATAGATAGATATAGATATATAGCTAAATAATGGTGCAGTGAAATTAAATAAAACACCCAAATATTGACATTTACAAAGTCAGCCACAACAAGCAGACTTTTCAAATGCCAACATGCTACCACGCAAGCACTGAGCAACAATGTCAGTGCAATGAAAATGTATATTTAAAAATAAAATGTCATTTTTTGCATGGGGGCAAACCACCATGCACTCACCCCCACACAGATGCTGCTAATTATATATAATTATATATACTAACTCCAAGACTGAACAATCTTGGGGAAAGTGTGTCTTTCCCTACCATGAGAAATATGATTGTGCCGACTATCTGTGTAGTCAGCCATATTTTGTTGGCTAAACAGATGTTGACCAATGATAGATTCAGCATATTTCATAGAACCTATATAACATCCCTAAATTCCAAAATGCTGAACTACTTGTATCACAGAAAAAGCTTAACAATAAAAAATGTATTGCTACAGTCTATATCTGACCTGGAGATAATATACCAACTTTAGAAGAAATCTTTTTCTGGACAATTAATAAAATACCTTAAGAAAATATCATACCTGGAAAGTTATTACTTTATCTAATAGCTACATCATAGAAATCATTGTCCCCAAACTGATATCTCTTCATTCCTATCCAGTGCCTACAGCCCCCACAATGATATCTGATCCTAGTACTTCAGTGATTAACCGGTTAGACCAAAGACAACAATCTCCATACATGGTGCACATCACCACTTCCTTTAGTCTCTTCCCCACCTTCCACACATGAACCTAATTCACCCTGTATATCTATTGCTAGCAACTTCCACATAGGACCCATCTCTACAACAATGATAAAAAAAAATCTACTTAATCTCAAATCCTGCTCCACTGTAGCTGAAAACCTCCCACCCAAATGCCTAAATATAGTTGCTAAGTCTATCTTTATCAATAAAACTGTAGCTGGATCCTGTGTACCCTCATTATGTAAAGAATACTACATTATCCTTCATAATGGTGACATCTCTAAATTCCAGGTCATTGTGATATTACCACTTCTCTTAAAAAAATTTGAAATATGTATTCACAAGCAACTCCTCAACTATCTCCTACAAGAAAGACTCTTAACTTCCATCCAACATGACTTCTGCCCAACACAGTACAACTACTGCTCTACTATCATTCACTGACACCATAAATAAATACAGAGACTCAGACAAATTTATTTCCCCCAAATTATTTGACCTGTCTAAAGCCTTTGATACAGTTTCTCTCCCTAAACATGTACAAAATGTCGCAACATACACTATACCCTTCTTCTTTACAGTGGTTCAATAGCTATTTAACTGATATCCTCCAATCTGTAAAATGGTTGAATATTCTCTCTCCCTACCTGCAGGTCTCCAATGGTGTACTGCAAGGTCATATTCTTGCCCCCGTCCTCTTTAATATCTTTACAATACCCTATACCTCTACAGGACTCTCTTTTACAATATGCCAATGGTGACACACTTGTATGTGCGTATAAAAACTGCCTCAGCTTCACCATATTACATAAGAAGCTTTTTCCTCAGTTGAAAAATGGCTTATAATGTCTAACTAATACTCAACCCATAGAAATTATTTTTTTCTGAAATCCCACATGACCAGCAAAGTAAATGTCAACATCTTTTCACTAAACAAAACTGAGATGGAAGTAGTCTTCCATACAAAACTTCTTGGAGTAATTACAGATAAAGAATGCAGGGTGTAAATAATATGCCCTATGTGTACTGCCTCAAAGCCCTGTCCCTGTACTCGTTTTGCTACAGACTACCGAGGAGGGATCTATGCCTAACATATAAGGTATTCTCTGATCCAGCCCTTATGGATCTGCTGCACAATCACAAAACAAACAGCACTAGAATTACCTGATCCAAGGATCTAATCCTTATCATTGACATAAATAAAACATGCTGGTGGATAGGTATGTGTCTCACAGATACCACTTCTCTGCAACAGACTTCCCATTCATGTTAAACAAATGCAGTTAGGACCACTGGATGGGAAATCACAAATTGACCCCTGGCATATCGCCTGTGGGTCTTATGGACAGTGACAGCTTGTAGATGCCCCTAAGTCACAGGCATGTGCCAAAGCCACTCTGGACCATAGGCATTGATAATTTGGAAGCTGGGGCATGAATGGCTAGGATGAAAAGGGCTCTAGCACCATTAGTCTAGTAATCTGCTATAATCCCATGGTTCTATGATAACTTAAATTTCACCTGCATGTTCAAAATGACATAACAAAAGACTCCCCAAAAATTATGAATGCTCTGTAAACATAAAACCATCCTTAGCAACATTACCCCAAACCAGTCTTGTCACTACCTACTTTCTTCCATCTCTCTTATATGGTGCACTCATTCAAACAACATTCAGGCTAAAGTGAAAAATAAACTGGAGACATGCTATAATAAGGTTGCAAAATTCACCACCAACAAACTACCACATCCACCACTGTACTGTCATTAAGGAATTGAATTGGTTCAAACTGCTACACCACTAAAATTACCCAACCAAGGTCCCTATCACAAGCTTGAATTTTTCACAAGCTTGAAACTGAATAGATTGAGCTAAGAACATTGAAATGCCAGAAGCCTGAGCAGCATAGACATTCATTTTGCAGGATTGTGTACAGTGGAGATTGAGGATTTGCTCCTTATCCACTGTAGTGTGATCTCGGAGTTTGTATATATAGTTAGAGGGGGTGCAGGGTGTCAGGGGAACTTGCTCCAATATAGAAAGCAGATGTTGTGTTTTTACATTTTATTCAAGCTTATGGGAATTTGATGTTGTCAGCTCAATCTTTTCAGTTTCAAGTTTGTGATAGGGCCCACCCATACAACATTATTTGCAAAACCAACACATGCTCTGTTTTTAGTACTATTCTCTATTCTTACCTCCCTAATATACCATTTGATCTAATGAACAACATTTTATCAGCATAAATAAACACCACAAAACCTCTGGCTAAAGTCTATAGTCATACTTGGTCACTAAGAAATGACATTCTATCTCTCTGTAAATTATATCTACTTATAACCACTCCAATTTCAAACACCTGCTAAAAGAATATCTAGCTAAATAACACATGGATCTGTTCCTGCACAAACTCAGGTTGAACTAGTCCCTCCCTCCCATAGCATGCTTCTTAATAATTCTTTCTCTGCAAAGATGGTCTATTTCTTAGATAAAGGACAAACATAATTTTACCTCGGCTATGTGGTGTGGTTATCTATGTTCCAAAGAATGTACACAGTGTGTTTAATGTCACCTTTATAATCTGCAACTTGTGAATTTTTTAACTACTGACAATGTTCTTTTTTTCAGTTTATTATCTCTGTTCAAATATTTTCACTCTGTATGTTTACGTTTACACTGCATGAACTCAAGCTGTGAATTTTTTATTAATTTGTTGTTCTTCTGTATTTGGTTTTGTAATAACTTTGCAATTTAATTGTAACCATATTATGTCAATGTGGAGCTTTTCTCCCCATGGTCTCCATTGAAAATGGGATATTACCCCAGTCGGGCGTTTCTGGTAAACAAATGTGAAAATAAATGTTCTGTATAAATATATCCATCTATATATCTATATAGTTATATATATGTATATATATAAATATATATATATATATATATATATATATTTATATATATATATATATATATATATATATATATATATATATATATATATATATATATATATATATGGGTCTATATTAGAACATGGAAATCTCACAATTTCGAATGTTGTAATATCGACCCCTATTCAGCAAATGCTGAAAATAGCGAAATGACAAAAAAACAAATTTTTTCATACAGAAAGAATTTGGTTGTCAATTTCTGTTGTTTTGCTATTTTCAGCACTATGTTAGAAAGTTACGGGTCGGGTTCAGGTAAATGTGTGATTGGGCATGGGTTAGGTGAGTTAGGGTTAGGGCGCCAGTTAGGTATGTGTGCGATTGAGTGGACGAGAGGGTTAGGGCGGGTTAGGTGAGTTAGGGTTAGGGAGTGGGTTAGGTATGTGTGCGATTGAGTGGACATGAAGCTTAGGGTGGGTTAGGTGAGTTAGGGCTGTGGCGCGGGTGAGGTGAGTGTGCGACAGTGACGGACCTTAGGGTAAGAGTTTGGGTTAAGGTAAGTGGATAGTTAGTGGTGTGTGTACAGTTTAGTGTAGGGTTTGACTTTAGATGTATGTGTGTGGATTGCTGTTTGTTTGGTATGCTTGTGTTGTGTGTATGTGTTTCGGAACAGCAAATTTTTTCCCTAAGAAAAAAATTTGCTTTTCTGCATGTTCGATGTTGTCAGCATTCGCTGAAAGGGGTCAATATTAGAACATTCGAAATTGTGAAATTTCGATGTTCTAATATAGACCCTATATATATATATATATATATATATATATATATATATATATATATATATATATATATATATCTATATATATATATGTATATATATGGTTCCCTATTAGAATCCTGAAACACTATAAGCCTGAAAGTCAAAATCCTCAAAACTAATGACTGAAAATGCAAAATCTCGAAAATGCAAAATCCTGAAAGTCAAAATCCTGAAAACACAAATAATGCAAATATGTCACTATAAAGACACTAATATCTACCAACTGACCCTGACCCTAACCCTAACCCTAAGGTCCGTCACTATTGGACACTCACCTGACCTGCGCGCTAACCCTAACTCACTTAAACCGCCCCTAACCCCAATATTTGTCATTATTGCATACATGCCTAACCTGCTCCCTAACCCTAACTCACTTATACCGCCCCAAACCCTAACATAAAACCAACCGCACACTCACCCGGACCCAACGCATGACCTAACACCACAGGGCTAACAATAGCAAAGCCACAATGACGTCAGTATGTCCATTTTGTATTTTCAGGATTTTGACTTTCAGGATATTGCATTTTCGAGATTTTGCATTTTCAGTCATTAGTTTTCAGGATTTTGACTTTCAGGCTTATAGTGTTTCAGGATTCTAATAGGGAACCATATATATATATATATATATATATATATATACTCACACAGACGTACGTATGTGTATATCTATATCTATAGCTATATCTATATATATAGAAATGTAGATACTCTATAGACATACATACACACATACTTACACATGCACACACACACACACACACACACACACACACACACACACACACACACACACACACACACACACACACACACACACACATAGATATAGACATTTTATGAACAAAATGCTCAAAAGGTAATATCTTTGTGGATGACACATTTTGATCAACAGATTCAGATGGCTGACTAATTTGGAAAACTGGTATATCCCCAAGGATTGTACAGTCTAAGAGTTAGCCTATATAATTATCAGCAGTACGAGGCAGTACAGGAGGGCATGCCTCACCACAAAAACACTTGCCTGTTGACATTCTGAAGGTGACATTTAATTTATAGGTTGACATCACATATGGATATGTATTTATATGAAGAGAGATTGCTAGATCTAGACCTAACTATTTGTGTGTGTCTGTGTGTGTGTGTTTGTGTAAATAAATATACATATATCTATCTATATATATCTATATCTATATCTAGATATATATATATATCTATATCTAGATATATATATAGCCTCGCACAGCGGAGATTTTGAATTAGCACTTCTTCTCCACACACACCCATGTGGGGGGCTGCACTCCCTCACACCCACTACTTAAATATTCTAACTCCGAGGTCGCACTACATACAAACACACACAAGCTACATTCTCCTCGCACACACACATCACAGCAACAAAATACACTTACACACACCACAGCCCCTACCCAAAACCTTTAACAAATGAACACTTACCTGAATCCATAACCACAGTGAAACACTGGAAGCGCTAATTCAAAATCTCCAGTGTGCGAGGTTTTGAATTTCGCACTTCTGAGGTTTTGTTGTTTTCAGGATTCCACTTTATGGGCTGGAAATACTGAATTTTGATATTTCAGTATTTCAAGATTCTAAAGTGAATACACACACACACACACACACACACACACACACACACACACACACACACACACACACACACACATATATATATATATATATATATATATATATATATATATATATATACATACACACACACACACACACACACACACACACACACACACACACACACACACACACACACACACATAAATATGTATACAGATATAACCACACTTTATTGATAGTTTTTTGAAAGTACAGTGCTGAGGTGTGTTGAATTTTGCAAGCCAATTGTAAACTTTCACAGTATTTTTTTTTTACTGTGGTGCAACAGTGGAATTACTATATGTATTACTGGGGGGGTGGGTAATCACCATACATGGGAAGTACAGGGGAAGTGCCACTAAAAAACAAAACGTTTTTTTTCATGTTTTTGTTTTGGTTTTTGATTTTCAGTTTTGAGGTTCATCTTTCTAAACCCTGTAAATATTGTATATAAATGGAACATTGGTAAGCCATTTTTTATACAGATATATAGAGATAAATATATAGATCAGGATTACTTTAGGATTACTTTTGGAAATAAGCTAATTATAGTTAATTAATATCTTCTGATTATAAGTGAGGTTTATTCCATAACCTTCAAAGGTAGTCCATAATTCATTTATCCGTTTTTCTTTTCTTTTTTTTTTTTATTATTACTGTTAATCATTTTTGGTATTATGTTCTCTGATCTGATGTTAGCTTCCCCATTGGTTGACTCTAGATATAAATTTTAAAATGCTCTATATCAGACATTATATTATAGGCCAGGAACAGATTAACTTTAAGAAACTTGTAAGAAACATTATAAAATTTCAACACACAAAGTCTTTCGGAACAGCTCAATTTTCCAGTCCTTTGACTTTTCAACATAAAGGAATATGTTTCATGTTCCTTCAGATGACTTATTTGAATGGTTTCAAACATTGGACTATATTTTATTCAAATAATTTTATTAATTTAACATATTTACAATATATATACATATAAAGGAGGAAGGAAGATTCAAAACGTGTTTACATAATATATATTTTTCTAATCATCAAAAACCGAACTTCAGAATTGCTTTTCACTATATTTAGCTAACATCTCCAACTTGTCCCAACAACAAGCGTTTATGATACCATTTTCTGATCTTACATTCTTTACTTGTTTTTGCATTATTGCATAAAATAATAGCTAATTCCATAAAATCATTGACTAGTGGAGTTGAATCAGATTTCTTTTTTCTAGTAATTACTTTTAGCAAGTGCTAGCAGACCCTAGAACATACAATATTGATTGTTACTTATAACAGAAGGTATTGGAGGATTTACCAAAATTGTTGCTCTTGTAAAGAAACATTTATCTAGCCATATGGCTTTAAAGAAATTACTTATATGCTTCCAAAACAATCCACAAATATATGTATCCAATCTGCTTTGTTGTTTTACCACATTTCCAGCATTTAGAAATGTCTTACTTATTACATTTTGATATTTGGAATGTTGTAATGAAACATCTAGGAATATATTTCCATGTGCAAGTTTTCCAATATAAAGTTGATGATGACAAATCTATAGATTTTATTATCAAAATTCTGTTTTTTCCCATTAAATAGATCTTCTGCCTCTATTGGATCAATAAAATTCCAAAATATATTGTCAAGATTATTTTTATTTTTAATTATAATTTTGTAGGACTTAGAAATAATTTAAATCTAATCTTCCCTTGAATAAGTATTCAAACATTTTAGGGAAATTAAAAGTTTCATTATCATTCATATAACACAACTAACCTTCAAAACCTTCAAGTATACTATGTCATTTTAATCAATGTCTAATATTTGGGTGTATATGACTTCACTGAGTTTTTGGAAAACTGAAATTCATATGGTCAAGACCATATGACCACACTTCCAAAAATTTAAAAAAAAAACATTTTTTAGGGGTAAAGCCCCCCCCCTACAAATTGTATATACCAACTCCAAGGCTGCACTACAGTTTTGAAAAGGGCAAATTTCCCTTTGAAGCCATTCTATGTAGGCCATAGTACAGTAAGGATCAGAGAATGTACCCTTTTCCCCACTATAGTGTGATCTTAAAGTTGGTATTTATAATTTGAAGGGGTATAGGGGCACAGCCAACCTCATTTGGTGTGCAGGGAGGCCTGCTCCATGCAAAAAGATAGATTTGCTTTTTTATTTTATTTTGAGTGTTTGGAAATTTGATCATATGGTCTCAACCATATGAATTTTGAGTTTCTGAAAACTCAGTGAAGTCATATGAATCTATATTATCCATACTATATTTTCTAATAATTTATTCTAATGTTAACAATGAACCTTTATCTAAGCAGTCATAGCAAAGTGTTATATTTTTATTTTTATTTTTAAGAAGTATCACATTATTAAGATTTTGACTTTCTATTATTCCTGGTGAACATCCAATTCTGAATAATATAAACTTCCATTTTTTAAGTAATGGAAAACTTAACAAATATTTTCTGAAAATGTTCAATATATTTATCATATAACTTACTTTTATATAATCCTATCTATATATATTTAAGTAACCATAAGAATTTTTATTTATGATTTCATTTTTACATAAATACTTATACATATATGACTTTTTATTATTTGCTCATGTCAGCTCTTCCATTTACTTATATAATGCGGACTTAACCAAAGTGTAATTATATTTAGAATTGTAGCTAAGGAGTAGGATTCTAAATATTAAAAACATATATCACCATGTCCCTGCATCATTTTATAATTGTTATATGCAGTTTCTGGGTATACTGAGTTCTACAAAAACAAAACTAACATTTTTTTCCTAATTGCATTCATTAGCTTTCTATTTGGAAACATGGCAGTTGATTGTAATGTATGCAGAATTTTAGGTAAAATCATTCTTATCTTTCTTCATCTGTAAAGAAATCTGTGTTCCATTGCTGAATTAAAAGTTTTATTTCATCAAAAATACTGCTAAAGATAGAATTAACAAGATTAGTGTCTAAGTAAATATTTATTCCTAAGTATTTAATATTTTTATCCCAATCAAAATTATGTTTATTTTTAATATTTGCATCTAGTTTGATTAGCTAAAATAACTACAGATTTATTATGTGCTAAAAAATCCGTAGTCTGAAGAAGCAGTGTTATGGTACTGAGAATGTGCTTACTACAATACATGGCCTGTTGATCTATTTATTTGGCTCCATTTTGGTCTCACCTTTGATATATTTTATTATTTGGACTTTCCACAGATTTATTATAGTTACTATGCACTGAAGAAATTAATTTAAACTGATCTAATTTCTTATTAATTTTAGGGACTGACTTGTTGATATCACTTTCTGATAATAAGATGTCATCAGCAAATAATTGTATTTTAGATTGAATATCTTTGTTAAGCTCAAAACCAAATATATTAATTTATATTTAATACTATTTGTAAATGGCTCTGTTATTAAGACAAATAGTAGTAGGGATAACAAATATCATTCCCTTGTATTTTAAGAAGTTTAATCTTTTTGTGAAATAAAGAAACCTATTTTACAAATGCTCTAGGGCCTGCATAAAGATTTTTATTAAATCCACAAAATGTTCTGGAAATCTATATTCTATTAATGTTTTAAATAAAACTTTCCAATCAACTGAATCAAATGTTTTGTCAATATCTAAACTAATGAAAGCTAGTTTGTTTTTCCAACTGTTAGCTATCTGTATTACTGGGATTACTTTTCCAATATTATCAAATGTTAAACTGTTTTTAATAAAGACAGTTTGATCTTTGCTTATAAACAGCAACATTTCTTGTAATCTATTAGATAATACTGTTATAAAAATGTTATAGTCAGCATTAAATGAAATGGGCCTATATGAGTTAACTAGCTCTTTATCTTTTCCTTGCTTAATAATTGGAGAAATTTGGGTATATTTCCACATGGAAGGGATTCATTTATGGTTTTGCATTAGTTGAAAAACATTCCCCAATGATGAAATTATTTTATTTGGCAATTGCTTATACAATTCTGTAGATAATACATCTAATCCAGGAGCTTTTCTAATCTTATTTCTTTTTATTGCCTCTTTAATCTCTTTTAAAGAAATTTTTCAATATGTTCTCTATCTGTTCTTCTTTTAACTTCATGTTAACATTCTTCTTTATATATTCATTTAGTATATTATCATTGATTTGAGTATTATACCTATTTATGTTCTATTTATGATGACTGCAAATAATCAAAATAATTTAACAATACAATTTTTACTATTTGTCAACTTAGATTAATAATAATTTATTATTACATAAAATTATTTAATTTCCTTAGTCTTACAGAAAATAAAATAGAATTTATTTTCAATGTAGATTATTTTGTCACCTCCCTTATGTATTTCCCTTTTTTCTTTCTCCATTTTCTTTCTCCTGCTCTCCTCTTCTTCCCCCTCTTTTCTTTCTTCTATATAGTCCTCTTTTACATTTGACTACATTATTTATCTCTATTTATCTCCATGCCTCCTGAGATACTGTATTTTTAACTACCTATTTGGTACACATATCAATATATGTAAAGCATGAACATAAATTACTTATATCTGTTGTGAGTTCAGCTTTAATATATCATTGAACATTTCCTAATTATTTATTATAATAAATGAATGTATCACACACACACACACACACACACACACACACACACACACACACACACACACACACACACACACACACACATATATATATATATATATATATATATATATATATATGTATATATATATATATATATATATATATATATATATACCATTTTTAAAAGTTCCTGCTTTCTTGGATTTAAGACATAGTAGTCAGAAAAGTGTTGGATCATTACCTTACAGTCTGACAAAGGACATAGTCTTAAGTGTGTCTCTTTAAAGCCTCATTTGGGTTCTAGGAGTTTGCATACATAATTCCTGATAGGTTATACAGCTTAACTGCATGTTTAAATCAGGTCTTTGCAACAGTTGCTTAACGGTCTGATAAAGCATCTGTTTGTATAGGTGAAAGTGCTTACCTTGTTTTATATGCATTTTTCTTTTTTTTATATGGTGTTTTAAGTTTGGATTAAATAAATTTTAACCTGTACAGTGAGAGCATATTCCCTTTAAAGAATCTGTTCCACCAATATAGTTTCTACTTTCTATTACCATTTCAGGGTTTGTGTATTGTCAGATGTTTATACATTTAAAAATAACATTGATGACAGTTTTTCTATTATAATCATTTCCTAGACTATCTATAATCACTTCTATAAAGATTTGTGTCTATCAAATATTGTTATACATTATCTAATGTAGACCATACCTGTTGATCCTTGCTATTCTACATAAAACTATTAATAATAACTGATTCTCCAGCACACACAAAATTCATACTACCTACCTTATGTATTATGTCTAAAACTCTAACTTGGTTTCCAAAAATTGCCATATAATAAAGTAGCAACATCTTCACTTTAGCTAAAGAATAATGTATGTTAGCATGATACGAGTATTAGCATGTTTGAAATCAGAAATAGAGAAAAAATATTGTTGTACACATCATACATAGACCTCACTAAGTCAAGCATACCATCTCATTCAACATGATGGCATAACACCACTGGTGAACACTTACTGAAATGAAATTAAAAAAGAACAGGTGCACACTGATCACTCAAATAACAATAACCTTTATCCAATAATAAAACCAATAACCACATACAGTTGCTATCAAAGCTCTGACTTCATATTCCATCCACTACCCACTGCACTCAAGTCTGCATCCTCTCATCTCTCTCAACAAAGAGCAAGAAAATCACTGCAAATCAAAAACACCATCTAATTGTGTCTCCATCAAGCCAAGTCCAGCAGCACACAAGGAGATGTGAAAAACACAGGTAGAGTCTGAAATCACCCACATAATGTCAGTGCCACCCTCATATCAAACATTCATCCTCATCACTTGGTTCTCACTACCATTTATCTCTCCTCACAGTTTTATTTGAAAATAGGATTCAGAGCATTTATTTTACAGTGGATACTTTCTGGAAGATTAAGGTTATGGAATTAGAATGGTGAATTCCAAATCACCACTTTATAAACCAATTTATCATCCCTTAAATGTAACTCACAGTGTAAGATGACAGCACAACGTTATTAATTTCAAGGAACTTCACATCCATTTATTTGAAGAAGAGACTTTCTGAGATAAATAAATATGTTTTATAGTCTCAAGACTAAAGCATTTTACACAGTACTTATTTTAGAGTTTGAGCTGCCAATTCATGAAATGTCAATATAATACAAATGCTATAGCTAAGAAGTTTTGCCACTTTGAATCACCTTTGTGGCATTAGTGAACCAGTATGAACTCAGATATGTTGTTTTAATTTTCTACCACATAATTACATATATGACTTGCATGTTTTAACATACGCATTTTGCTGTCATATCCATTCTAAAGATAAGTTTTATTGATTTTAACTATAATAACATATGAGGTAATTCTGTCTTTTAAATTCATATACTCTGCATTCTATATTTAAATAGGGGACAAAGATACATCTATTAGAATTGTTCTTAGAAATATACAAGTTAAATAATAGATAAAAGTTTACTTATGTGTTCTCCAGATATTCATATGTAAACCAAGTATTTTGTGTTTTTTTATTATAAGTTGCCTGTGGGGTAGTTAAGTGATATCAAAACTTAAAAGATAATATGACCAATAATGAGATTATTTGTTCTTATGTCTTTTTGATTGGCTGATATTCCAGGAGTTAGTTTCATTTTGCCTTTTAAGAAATGCAGCTGCCAGTCCATCTCCTCTAGTAATGAAATTACGTTTTTCTTCTGTAAAAGTTCATTGTTTCTTTTAAGGACTTGTTCATTTGGATTTCCAATTTTGCACAAAACAACAGATTAACTTTAGTCCATTATTTTTAAGTTATTTAATTAGAGGTAAATAGGCTTTCCTTTTATTCATTACTTTAGTTGAATAGTCATTATCAAAACAAACAGTATTATAACTTCTCCAGACTGATTTCAGTATCTGATTAGTTTCCATATTAGAGAGGACCTTAACAATTATTGATCTTGGCAGAACATTTTTTTCTTTTGAAGAAGAGCTAAAGACCTATGAGATATTTCTATGCCAAATAACAAGGTTTCAGATAAATTCAGATTTTTATTTGACCATGATGTTAAGAAGTATATGATGTTTTTACTTTCCATTTTTTCTGGTATTCCATATATTCTTATATCATTTCTCCTTAATCTATTTTCTATGTCATCTGCATTTTCTATAATCCACTTGTTTTGCTTCAGGAAAAAGTATGTGCATGACTCACTGTCTAATATTCTTCCTTCATGGTTTTTTAAAGATTCCTCCATATTAGTTATTTGAATTCTTTATTGTTTTATCAAATTACTTAACGTGTCTATTTGGCTTTTATATTCTTTTTCTAATTATTAATCTTTAATTCTAGTTTATTAGTTTTGTCATGACTTTCTGCATACCTGATATCAAAGACTGGATTTCCTTTTTTTCAAAGTGTTGTTGTTTGAGCTACTCATTTTACAGTTTCCCTGATTTTATATCATGAAATTAAGTTTCTGACTGAGATTTGTTTTGAGCTTTAAAATTAAAAAAGCTATTTTCATTTTTTTCTTTATTAAGATATATTTAACAACTTCAGTTCTGAGATAGCTTTTAAGTGAAAAAATACCCAGAAATAATTTAAAATGTTGCAGAGCTTCTTAAAGTTGCACACTGTCATCTTGGCCACCCATTGCACTATATTTACTAACAGTGCAGATGAGTGAGGTATAATGGCGTACAGCATTCTGCCTTAATTGACCTGCCATGCATTTTAAACTTAACTGGGCTACAAAATATGCCTTTCTGATTTTCACAGATATACTGATTTAAATTGTTGTATTCCATTGTTCTTATATATTTCATAATGATATCAATTTCATTTTTTCTATCTAAACATTTATTTTGTAAACCTAATTTATCCATATTGCCAGGTCCCGCAATGCTACATTTACAAATATTAATGATGAGGTCTCTACTACATTTACTTATTTATTTTGTTGTCCAGATTATTTCCTCTATGTAATCCCCATTTTTGGGGATGATTTACTGAATAGGAAAAAGTTCTCCAAGAGTCTGGAAACATTCTCCTAGTCATTTTCATTTTCAGGGAATGGGTGAGCAGAAAATGTTTTTTGGGAAAAAAATTCAGTCCTAACTTAATTTAGACTATGAGCTCCACCAGTGGCACATAAGCCATGAACCACAGCTCTAACCCTTCTAGACCAAAAACATTCTTAGAAACAACCTCCACTTAAAAATACCTAGGAATGTGGTTTGATCAATCCTCACAGAATGAAATCAAGATGAAATTCCCTCCTCTTCTAGTCTAAAAAGATCTCCCCTTTTCTATTTCAGCCAACCAGAGTAACCACTGGCAAAGGAGTTCTCCTCTCTCAGCTAGAGTGGAAATGATCCATTTTCATATCAGCCTCTTATTAAAATACCACCACACTCCAATGTTAAAATACATTTGCCAGTTCATTGCAAGGTCACACCTCCATAGACACTCTATCACCCTATAAGAAAAATAAATAAAACAAAGATCTAATAGAAAAAAAAATATATAGTCTATTGTTAGGATCCCAACTTTGCAAACAACTCCAGCTCTAAGCATTTATTTCTCTCGCTGGTAAACATCATGAAGAATCTTCCTCATGCTGCTTGAGACACTACTTACAAACTACACAAACTCTAATTACCCCTAGAGGCAAACTCCACAGTACTGCAAATGCATTCTTTTATTAGGCACCTACTCTTTTACAAGCTTTACACATCAGCCTTAAGGAAATCAACAATTGTTCCACATTTTGAATGCAACTCAAAAACAAAAAAAATATTTTCATCCAAATCAAATGTTCTAGTTTAAATACATAACTAAGACACTATCCACTCCTCTTCTCTTCTCTTCTCTTCTCTTCTCTTCTCTTCTCTTCTCTTCTCCTCTGCTCTTCTCTTCTCTTCTCCTCTGCTCTTCTCTTCTCACAGAATTTCTGAAGTTTGACCCACTTTCCTTATGTAAATATTGTATATTACACTCTGCATATTTAGTAGAATGTGTGTGTGTGTGTATATGTATATATATATATATATATATATATACAGTTTTTATGTGTAACTAATATGAACTACTGTTATTACCTATATTTTATTTCTGTCTTGTTTGTGAAATGTTTTTTATTTCACTCAGCCTGCATCTGAAATTGGCCAGAACTGATCAGTGCATGACCCTGGTTAATAAATATAAATAGAAAAATACATAAATTATGATGAATGAAAATTGTATGTATATTACTAAACTTGAACCACATACTCTGGAAAACACAAAGACTTTGTTAATAAATGGAACCTACAGAAGGAGTTTTTACAGCTAAACAGCAGCATAACTAGGGTGGCACAAAGGGGCAGCTGCTCAGGTGCAAAGTGTTAGTGGAACATGATCTGCCCATCCTGATCACTGTTCAGTGTATGCTTTCAATGCATACTGAGATTTAGAAAGAAATGCCATAGTGCATTTTCATGAAAAGTGAACACTGTACATATAAGCACACACATATACATACATTCATCAGTGGCGGCTCACGATATTGGACTGCAGGACTGCAGGCCCCCCCCAGCTGTGAACCACAATGGTACAATCCAGTTATAACTTCTCCTTCACATAGAAAGTGAATCTGGACTGCTGCCTTACCAGTCCAGATTCAGGAAGAAGGCAGCAGACTGCTGATGCCCCAGAAGTCTATGTGGTGCTAACCACATAGCCTGGAAGGAGATCGGACTCGAAGGTCAGCAGTCTTGGAAGGTTTGCAGCCAGTTTGGAGGTGTGTGAGAACTCAAATGATGGTTATAGAATACCTCACGCTTGAACCCTATACCTTGGGTACAGGTAAGAAGAGCCTGAATTCCCTACCCACCACCATTTGTAAAATGTTTACAGATATTTGCCTCATAGTTTGTTCTGTTCTGTTCCTTATAACATCTGTGGTTTCTGAACTTTTGATGCTTTGAATAGTTGATGGTGTTGTGGTAGCACTGTTGTCTCACAACTACAGGTTCTTTGGTTTGATTCTTGTTGGGGGTGCCTTCTGTGTGGAGTCTGCATGTCCTCCCTGTGTTTGTGTGTGGGTTTTCTCTGGTGTCCTCCCATGTTATAAAGACACGTGTCTGCAGTATTTTTCACTGGGCTTCTGCTGAAAATTGGCTTTTTTTCCAAGACAGACTTTCCTGGTTAACAAATGTTAAATAAATAAAAGTGACAGGCATTCGAATTTCAGACATCATATTCTTAAGTACATAGTAACACAAAACCTTTTATTCTAGCAGTTTTCTAAGTTTATAAGATGAATATTTGAAATTTGTCTCTATGTTTGGGACTGTATTCTCCCATTATTGGCTTTGTCCAGGTTTTTTCTGCTAAGATTGAGAGCTATGGTGAGAACTGAATTCACTGAATATATTTGAGGGCTGTATTCTTGCTGGCTTTGTCCAGGAGTTTTGTGCTAAGAGGTTGACAGCTATGGTGAGAACTGAATTCACTAAATGGTAGTCATTTAAGTTTTAGTCTTCCTCTCTTTCATAAAACAGCCAATTTGGCATAGTGGTATGTTGCTCTGACTGTTTTGCACAGGGTCCTGGGTTCAAGTCTTGGCAATGAAATGTATGGTAGTAGCACAGCATTTTATAATAGCAAATTTCAATGATTATACAAGCAGTGTTTAAAATGTGTCCCTGGTTTTTGGGCTTTTGTCCCTCCCCCAATAAATTTTGGATTTTTCCAGATTACTTATGCTGCGAAGTTGAGAGATACAGTTGAGTGCTGAGTAGATTTTGCAAGGAGCTGAGAGCTGCAGGGGAAGAGAAGTTTAGTGCTGCTTATGTGAATGTGGTTTGCATTGCTAATAACACAACAGGTAGTGTACTTGCTTTTGATGCAGAAGGCTGTGGGTTCTACTCCCACAGCGAGTGGATGCTGCCATACTAAGAATGTCCTCATTGGCAAAGATGCAGGCACTTTATTTGTAGATGAAACAATGAAATATAAAGTTGTTTGCTAGCAGCAACCTCTTCGTTAGTTACAGATCTCTTTAATGTGGAATTATTTAGATGACTTTTACTTCTCCAGAGATTGTGCATATTTACTGATACTGGTAGACTGTAAAAGTTTGAGAAGACTTTTATGATGGAAACGTTCTCAATTGGGCAGTTTTGTCATTATTGCTGCATGCATTTTGTTTCATTGTTTACTGGAAAAGTGTTCAAAACAATAAATTTAAAACACCCTCTAACAACTGTACTGTGTTATACAAATAATATAATTTAATACAATCAGGAAGGTCTATCACACAACACATATATGTCTTGTGTGCAAGGGGTCTTTCATTTGAAAACAGCCCAAAGTTAATCTTTATACTAGCCAACTGTATTTTCTTTGAATGTGGATTTCAGTGCTGTTTCAATGAATGTGAGTTTCAAGGGCAGAGAAGTGTTAATGCTAAGTCTATTTTCATTGTGAGACTTCATTGCTTTGTTTAGCAGATGTCTTAGTGTTTGTGCCATAAAATACAAAATAAAACTTTCAAATGAAATCCAAATCATCGTAGAAGTAAAGCAGTATGCATATTACAGTGTTTTTGGTAAATGGGGTGAAATAGCAAAGTAATGGGTCATTGGAATGGCTTCAGGGGGGGATGCTCCATTCGACCATGATTTTGTGAGGGGGAGGGGCAGCAAACTCAAAGACAGCCTGGCTGAACTATACCTGACAGCTGTCTAGATTTTCACAGAATGAATAGATTTTTGATTCTTATTTTTGGTTTGTTCCTTGTAAAATTTGTGGTTTTCTGGCAAATCGTTTAGGAATTAAGTCACTAAATAATGACAGACATTTAGTTTAATACTTCATAACCTTCAAAAAATGCATGCTAAAGCAAGACCTGTTATTCTATCAACTAAGTTTATACAAGAGCAATTTTTAGTACTGTTTGTATGTTCCACCAGTATATTTGGACTTGTCCATATTTCCTGCGTTAACAGGTTGAGAGGTCTGTGCAAATAAATTGCTTTATAGAATTAGGCATATCCAAAAATCTCATCTGTCCCCAATTTTGGCTCAAAATGTTGCTCTCCCTCTAATAATCCTGCCGCAAAATGGCAATTTTGGAAGAAAATGTGAAGGGTTTACAATTAATAAATAACTGTAATAATCAGAGTTATAGATTACTTTTATTTCAGAAATGCATGTAGATTCATTTATTTTGTCAGCTGCTCAAGTTAACAGTACTAATATTAAAAAAGTGTCCTTTCTTTGACAGGTTCCCAGCTGTATTGTGTGACTATTTTATGTTTGCATCACATTTTTGGTCCATTTTTCATAAAATTGTAGTTTTCTGGAAATTAGTGGCAAATCATTAAAGACTGAAGTTAGAAAATAATAATGACAGACATCTGAGTTTCAGACTTCATACCCTTCAGAAAATCCATACTAATGCAAGACCTACTATTCTATTAGAACATTTGTAAGAGCGATAGTTAAATATTGTCCTTAGTTTTGGGCCTTTGTCCCACTTCTATGTATGGCTTTGTCCAGATTGCTTGCTCTGAGGTTGAGAGGTATGACAAATGTGTCAGGGCCATCACAGTCAGCCAGAGACATTTCAAATTGTGACATATTTGTTGCATCCCATTCCCGCATGTAGTGACTCTGGATGTGTCCAAGTAAGGCAAGGAGCAGTTATGCAGTGTAAGTGTGCAGAGTATCCCCCCATCCAAGGTAGACACAAGTACTACAGTGGCTTTTCATCTGTCCTTGCTTGACTTTGCAGAATGTTCTGGTTTTCTGTCATATTTTTATACTGTTGATTTATGCTTCTTATTATTCAGAAAGTGCCCATTGCTCTGTGTTTAAGTAGCAATGCTTTCATGACCATCAGGTAAGCTTGTCTGAGATTGTAACATGCAAGTAAGTTTTAATAAGCATACTGTTAAAGAAATACCAACATTGAATGCCTTTTTGTTGTTGCCATGCAGAGAATACTTACATGACCTGATAATGTATAAGCCTTGGGTATTGAAATGCATATGACAGTATTTGTAATAAAGGACAGGATTACAGTATTTTAAGAAGCTCATTACCTTTGTTGGAGACTTGCAGTCATCTTTGCAGGCTTTACCCGTAAACTAAACAGAATGCTAACCTATCATGTGTGGTCCATAACCTGAGCAATAATCCGTTAAGCAATTTATCTTGAGCTTGTTTCTTGTTTGCTGTTCATTTTTTACTTTGATCATGTTTTCCCCATGAAACAAGTAGACAATTGTTGTCAGGCAGCAGGTCTTTTTTGAATAAGAAACATTTTTCCAAGTGGGGGTATCACAGAGATTGCTACTTTCAGCATGTTACTTGGTACTTTAATAAAGCTGAATATAAATTATAATTAGAACTGCGGTGCAAGGAGAAGTGGTTTGAGTTGAGTGCTGCTTGTTTATCTTATACTTGATTTTGACTGGCATTCCAGTAATGTATTTAAAAAGTAATTTATTTTTTCATGCTTCACAACCTTTTTGTTTCCATCTAGAAATTAAGTAAGCTGTCATGCAGCCCATGCATTGCAATACTTTTTTTCTTCTACACTTCATTTTGTCTTGATTGGACTCTCATAATGGCGGTTTGGCACCCAGGGCAGTGTATTTAATTAAAGTTCCAGTTTTTGTGGTTTTGAGCATAGCTCCTCTCCTTTCTAGTTGACCACACCCCTTTCCATTGGCCCCACCCATTCATCTGTCTCCTGCAGCCTCCCTTTGATTTGAAGTCACCAGCCGCCACTGACATTCATAAATATATTTTGGTCACAAGCAATAATGCCCTTTCACCTGCCAATATTCCATAACATTAGCCCCCATAAGAATTGTTCAAGTTTTTCTTAAAAATATCTAAATAGTGTTTGCTTTAATGCACTTTGATAGCCTATTCTATGTAGCAGCTACAAGATGCTTTACCTGGGGATTTCATTACCTTGAGATGATATGAATATACATGTGGCAGGCATTAGCTGAGTATGCCACAGGCTATCCATGTGGGGTAGTGACATTACAAGCTGGGAGTTAACCATACATATTCCATAACTTCAGCATCTATTTTTTAACTTCTGTTTTACAAATCTTCTGTTCTACAGTCCCTCTTTGTGAAATTATTTTTGTATTGTGAAATTTTCCATGTCTGAATGCCTTTGCCTGTATTTCTCTTCGAATATCCTTGGGACTGATATTTTTGTATTGTTTAATTTGGCTTTCTCCTTTGCATAAATATTGCACCATAACAGATATCTCTTTCTTCCCTATGTCCACATTTCTTTTTTTTTTATACCTTTTGAAAGTCTCTAAATTTTGTTCTTTATATTTTCACATTTCTTCAGTCACTTCTTTTTCCAAACTGCCCAAGGTTGCTTGGTCTATATAATAAACAAAATAAACAAGACTGTTCCAAGATGTGGTACAAATGCTAATAACTGACAAAAAAAAAAAAAAAAAAACAAAACAGGAGGAATGAATATAATGAATTAACATCCTAAATTTATTTTATTGCTTTCGTCTGTAACAGACTTCTTCGAAAACAATCTATAGTCAGACCACATGTATAATATATACATTTCAACAACCAATGAAATCTTAAAAACAGTTAAGCAGCTGCATAGTTAAAATACATACAGATATAAAATATATCTGTTTAAAACATACAAAAATTTGCTTAGTAACTTTGTCTCCTTTCTCTCTCAGAAAAAAAACAGTTGATACTGATTTCATCATTTAATCCAGGAAATTTGTCTGCTTTAAGTTTAATTTGCCATTCCATTTCTTTCATCTCAACTTTGATCTTATAATTCTCTCCTCTTAAATCTAATGGCCTTTGTTGTAGACCTGAATATAATTTTTTTATATATTTTTTGCATGCTTTCAACTGCTTAAATAAATCATTTCTTTCATCCTTAATTTGTATCATATATATATATCCCTTTATTTTTTTTCTAAAGTTCTTGTAGTCATATCTACATAGAATACCTGACATCCTGAACATAAGATAATATATATTGCACCTTTAAGTTACAGGTGAATCTGCAAGGTACTGTGACAGTTTATTCAAAATGTTGTACTGAAATATAGGGTTCTTCTTAAATAAATCTGCAAACTGAGCATGCCTCAGATTTGTATATTCCTTAGTTGTGTTACTAAAATGTAAGAGAATTGTGACACTATCCTTCTGTAACAATATTTTGAAACTATTAAACTTCTTATAAACACGATTGACGACTAATTACTACATTAAACAATTCACCATTCACCCTCTATGATTTTACAATTGCTGGAAATAACTTTTATAATAGAACAACTATTAACAGACAAATCTAAAACGCAGGCTGGTGTTTTGTCATTAAAATGGACATTGTCTTTAATTTTATCAAGAAGCTTAACTAGAATAGGTACATACTGAGTTTTTCTTTTGCAACCTATTTCTTTGGCTATGTTAAGTAGGACATCTTTATTATAGCCTCTTTTTATAAATAAGTGTCTACTATCTTTGGTAATCATCCTGGAAGCTCTTACAAATTGTCCTCTAGGAACATTCTTTTTTATAAAATATGGGTGATTAATTCTCTAATGTAAGTAGCCACTGGAGAAAGTCTTTTTCAAAAGATGTTATTATCAAATATTTTATTATGTCTGTCCTATTCTATAGTAATATCCAGAAAGTGGACTTCCAGTTCTATCCCTCCTTGAGTACGTTTTTAAAAACTCAGAATCAATTACTGTTTCATTAATTATAAAAAAAAAATCATCAAAAAATCTTTTGTAACAAACCAGCTTATTATAACTTCTATTAAGTTTATACTGTGTAATTCCCGCCAGTCTAACACCAAATTAGCAAACACAGGGGCCAAGGCAGACCCCATTACTACTCTTTTAATTTGTGTATAATATTTCTTATTAAACATAATAATAATTATTATTATAAAATAATTATATTCCAACAAAGTTTTTATAGGTTCATAGATTCATAGGTAGGTATTAGGCTATCGGCCCAAGGGCCTACGTAAGCCTAGCCAACAAGGTTCCCTGGCTTTCGTCACCCAAGAAAGTTATTTTCCTGTGCCACTGTCGAGCAGAGACACAGAAGTGATCCCCAGGGTGTATTTCCTATTTCCCATCCACTCATCAAGATTTTTCTTGAAGAGTGCTAATGAAGAACTTTGCTTGACATAGATGGGTAGCCTGTTCCAGAGTATGGGAAGTCTCTGGAACAGGAATCTATCTCTCCAGCATGTCCTGTTTATTGTGGTGACAAGGTTTAGGTCCCTAGAGTGTGTAGCTGGGAGGGATTGGGATTTCTTTAGGTGTAGCATGTCCAACAGCTCTGGGTTTGACATAGCTTTATATGTTAGGCAGAGATCACCACGGAGTAGGCGATATGCTACGGAATAAGGCTGGAGTTTTTTGAGGTGGTAATCCTCTTTGTGAGGTACTTCTGTGACCTTTCCAGCTGCTAAAGATGTCTTGTGAGGTACATTCCAAAAGAGGCATTGTACTCTGTAATGGGTCTAATGAGTGTTGAGTAAAGGAGAACAATGACCTCTTTTTCCTGGATGAGAACCCTTTTATGATGAGATGTGCCATGTAGAAGGACTTCCTGACTACTGTGGCAATGTGACTATCAAAGGAGAGACTACTGTCCGCTTGTGTCCCAAGGTCTCTTATCACGCATTCGGTGTTAAGTAGATTGCTGCCTATGTGGTAGTTCATGGGTACAGAGTTTTTACCAAAGGGGATGACGCTGCACTTTTTGGCATTGAGCTTGAGGCTCTGATACCAGGCATCTGTCTCAGCGGGGCCCTTCTGTAGGATGTCCACATCATTTGGGGACTTGACTATGGCTCCTAGTTTGCAGTCATCTATGAACTTCATTAGCCAGTGGCCTTCTGTGTTAGCCTGTACTTCAGAGAAGTAGATACCAAACAGGAGAGGTCCCAGGATGGAACCCTGTGGTACTCCACTTGTCACTGCTTTGAGGTCAGATTTGGAGTTTGCAACTTTTACAGTGTGGGTTCTGTCAGTGAGCCAGTTGGCAATCCGTCTTATGATGTAGGGATTTATACCTAGTTTAGTAAGTTTAGCTATAATTCCAAAATGGGGGATGGTGTCGAAAGCCTTGGTGAGGTCAAGATAGGCTGTATGAACCACCTTACCCTCATCTACGGCTTTTGTGACTGCCTTAAAGAAGTCAATTAGGTTCAGGAGGCATGATCTGCCTTTCACAAACCTGAACTGGGTGGGATCCAGAGTTTGGAGGTTACTAATGTCTTTGTTTATTAGTTCCATGAGGATACTTTCCATGGCCTTGCAGACCAGGCTCATCAGGCTAATAGGTCGATAGTTCCCAGGACCAGTGGTAGCTCCCCCCCTTTGTGGAGTGGGATAACTGTTGCTGTGTGCCATTCAGTGGGCACAAAGCCTGATGTGAGGCTATTATTGAACATGGTGCTTAAGTGGGGAGCCAGTTCTTTCTGAAGTTCTTGTAAAATGCAGCCTGGGATGTTGTCTGGTCTCATGGATGCTGTGTTTTTGGCTTTAGAAAGTGCAGCTTTTACCTGCGTTGTTGTGATTACAGGGACTCTACATTCTTCCTGTATAGATATGGGCCATTTAAAGGGTGAGAGGGAGATAAAATTAGCACTGAATCTGCCAGGATGTTGGCAATATCAGTTGGTTCTGTAATTTTCATGCCTATGTGCTGTAACTCAGAGCAGATCTGGGTGTTGCCATCGAGATTCTTGACATAGCTATAGAATGCTTTGTGGTTGTCTTTGGAATTAGTGGCAATTTTTTTTTCGTAGCTAGCTTTGGAGGATCTTATAAGAGATCTCAGCTTCTTACTGAGGCTGACCAGGGAGCTCCTCCACTCATGGGATTTTACTCTCTTTTGCAAGAGTTTCTTCCTTCTGTTGTACAGTTTGTTTATGGCAGGGGACTACCAGATTGGCTTCCTTTTTTTGGAGGATAGCGTCATGGTTCTGTTTGGGATAGCATGATCCATGCACTCGTGTAAGTGCTTATAGAGTGCATTTGTGTAGGATTCAGCAGTTGTAACTTACTGTCCATCTGCATGGGTGTCATCAAGTTCACCACTTCTGTCTTAAGAAGCATGAAGTTGGCTTTGGAGAAATTTTTTACTGTGGTTTCCTTAATGAGGGGTGGGATGTGGATATCAAGAGTGATTAGCTTATGGTTGGATCGGACCAACGAGGAGTTGACTTCAGAGTGGAACACCGGTCACTCATGTTGGTAATGATTAGGTCTAGAATATTGTTGCCCCTGTTGGGGGTGTGGATAAGCTGATCCAGGGCATTGGATTTTATGAATTCCAGAAAGCATTGAGCTAAGGAGTTTTTACACGAGTAGTTTTCCCAGTTAATGGTGGGGTAGTTGAAATCGCCCATTATTAGGGTGTTTGGTTGAACCCTAATATTTTCCAGTACATCAAGAAAAGAGGAGTGGGAATCCTGGAGCATGGTGGGGGATCTGTAGCAAGCTACAATTTGGATTGCAGTTTTGCCCAGAGTTAGTTGCACTTTTAAAGAGAATAATAAAATAAAATGATTCCATTAGATATGTATGCATGTTTTAACATAAACAACCTAACAAACTCTACCACCACATTCTGTAGAATGCAAGTCAATAATGAACAAATATCTATGGTAACCATATGGGTATCTTCCTCTTTATACTCATAGGTATGATCAAAATCATGCAATTTGTCCAAAACGTTCCAGGAATCTTTCACATAAGAAGGCAAATTTTGAACCAAAGAATTTAAAATGGCAAAAAAGACAGGTGCCCTCCATAATATTATTAGGAGCCAAAACAATTGGTCTAAAAGTGGGCTGTGTAAAACATTTGTGAATCTCAAGAATTCCAAATCGAACCCTAATTTTAGGATTTTCCACTTTCAAGAAGTTATATAAATCAAAATCTATAACATTATTCATAAAATATTCATAGAAACAGGAATGAATATACCTATAACTTATATATATATATATATATATATATATATATATATATATATATATATATATAATTTAAAGAAATCAAAATATATTCTTCAGCATTCCACCCTTGTTGGCTTTCATAAATCTTAGATTGCAGTTACTCTTTATTTCATGCAAAGCTTCCCTCTCTTCATTATTTAAGTTAAAAAAAAAATTCTTATTTCTTTTACTTAAAATTTCTCTAATATCATTTTCATAAAACTGTTCCTATATTTTAATGTGTTTAGTGAAGAGTTAAACACAGACAATCTACTTAAATCCTTAGATAGATCAACAACTCTTAATAAATATTTTAAATTGAATTTTCTTGTAAAAATCCTTCTAATAGAGTCCTAGTCAGGATAGATCTATGAGTTGGTACAAAATTAAGACCCAACTGAAGTACTCAAATATGGGCTGGATTCAAATTAAAGTCAGACAGGTTAAATATTTTCATATAATGACTCACTAACTGTCCGTTTGGTAGTCTGTTTCTTCTGCCCATGACTTCTCCCTCTACTCTAACTCAGTGAATGAATTCCTCTGCTTCTGTGCATCAAGTTTTTTGGCCTGATATCAGAATTGTTGTTATTGAATGATGAAATATGCCCCCGAGAGTATAAAGGGATTTCCAAAATTCCCCCTACCATACTTTCATTGTACAAATTATGGTTTTCTTCATCTTGTAGGTTGTTGTTTCTCTGTTACATCATTAGCACTGACATCATTGCCATGGGTGGATCCTGTAACATTTACAAAAACAGGGACAGTATTGGGTTGTGTATCTACTTTCTCCACCCCCCTTTAAAGTGGAAATACCCTTCAAAACTGCAATAGTTGTTTTTTTTCATCATTTTTATAATGCTTTATGGATAATGTTTCCAATGTTTTTCAGCTACTTCAAAATTATAATGTTTGCACAATCCCCAAGGCAGTATTCTTGCCATATTATTATGCCTTTCAGTATACAGTCCTTCTGCCATTACTATATCACAACCAACAACAAGATCAAGATGTGCGACTGTTTACAATTCTGTTTTACAAAACAGACATTTATCTGTTTATACCACATGTTCAATAGGCTGTGTAAACCAATGTATACATAGTCCACTGTCTTGGGTCACCAGTATTAACTTTTCTTCTTTTGGTTTAAATTCACCTCCCCTTAACCTTCCTGTGTTTGATCCTAATCAACATGAGCTTGTTACAACAATTTTCTATACTTTCAACTATATTTATGCATTTTCTGCATTTCCTGCCTAATCATCTGCTCCTTCTACTTAAATTCTTTCTTTTTTTTGTCACATTCAATTCCTGCTTGATTTTTATCTATTTCTGATTTAATTTCCATTCCTGCTTGTCAGTGATATGCTTCTGCTAGACTAAGCAAGGAAGTCATCTCAGACTTGTTCTCCTCTGTTTTAAAACTTTCACTATGCTTGGCTCTTGTAAGGTCAGCAGATATGTATGCAGTCCTTTGATTGCATCAGTCACTCCAAATCTGTAAGTTAGGACAGCAAGAGCAAGCAGCATATTTTTAACAGCATTCTGGGACAGGCAGTGTCAGAAATCCATCTCTCACCAGTAGGTACTTTCCTATAAGACTGGAGTCCATATGGAAAAGTTTACATAGGTGGTCAAATAAGGCAATGGTGAAGTAATTCCCCTCTCAATAAGGTAACCTAATGTAGCCACTCCTATATGACCAAGACATTCAGAATAATCTATGTGGTATCATAACCTACAGTTGATCCCCATAACAGCATTCCTAAAACTCCCAGCCGAGGTATAGCACAGGCTTTTTTAAGTGAATATGGAAACTCCGAGGCAATGCTAGCTGCTCATATAATTGGAGAGTGAAGTCTTATACTATAAGATAGCTATATTTGGTGTGCTACCTACAATGTTAGTCTCCAAGTTATATCTGTATACAATAGTTTCTGCAACATGCCCATCTGTGCAGTTTTCTTCAAGTGCATAAGCCCCTCCTACCTTATTTGGCAGGGACTCCAGAATTTTATTATGAAGCTAACATGATTTCCTTTCAAAGATAAACTGAAATATTAAGGTCTTCAGTTTTTTGAGCCACATATTCACTGCAGCATAGGGACATGTCAAGCAATTTATATGAACTTGAGATAGAATATCATTTGTCAGTAATACTGTGCCATATCCGGCCTAGTCTGAACCATTTCTAAAGAGTGTGGAACCACAGGGATTTCTGCTGCACCTTCTTCTTTCTAAGTACTCATGTTCAGATACGAGACTTAGTGGATAAGACATCTGACTTTAGAAAAGAAGAGTTTAGGTCCAAGACCTACTGTGGTCACTGAAAGCACAATAACTGTTTTCCTTCCCCCTATCTGAAGATCATAGTGAAATGTGCCAGCAAGGAACTTAGGAGCACTATTAGAATATATAAAGAGAGCTAATAGAGATACCAAAGGAAATTACAAATCTTTCTTCAGTTATATCAGGAATGTAAGGGGTAATATTATCAATGTACTGAGCTCATCTGTAACAATGCCACACATTCCAGATCCCTATGATACAGCCAGCATATTAGCAGATAAATTTATTGCCAAGTTTACCTGATCTACCCACATGTCTGTGCCCACTATACCCGAAAGGTTAGTTTCCCATAAAATCACTTGAACAAGTCTGTCAAAGGCTACAAATAATGTTTCTATGGGACCAGATAACATGCCAGGATGCATTCTTATCAGTGTGAAGTATGAACTATCTAAGCCTCTACTTAAACTGTTTAGTCTTAACCTAGCCACAGGGTTTGCTCGTGATGCATGGAGAACAGCCACTGTGACTCCCCTACACAAAGATGGCCCTTCTACTGTCACGGGTAGTTATAAGGCCATCATAATCACCAGCTTTGTGTACAAAGTTATGGAATATAATGTAGCAGAACTCATTTATGCAGATCAGGGTAACTTAACAAATGTAGATCCCACTCAGTTTGGTTTTGTGAAGGGCAGATCCTGTCTCCTAAACCTAGTGCTCTTCTCTGAAAAGAATTGCAGAGGCAGTGACCAGTCATTAGTCCATGCACACTGCCTATCCTGACCTGGCCAAGGCTTTTGAAACTTTCCTCCCCACTGGTATTATTGAAAACTGAGACCAACTTAATGCAAACTCTTATATTATCTGTTGGATTGAAAATCAGCTATCCAATGGATTCCAAGTAGTGAAGGAGCCAGCACCTTCTCTGATGTAAAATTGTAAATTGTGTGGTACCACAGGGATCATTAGTGGGCCATAAACTCAAAGCAAATATTCCTTGTGTGGGTGACCAAGACTGCTGATGAGTGCAAGATGGGCAATGCTATCTGCCTAGCCACTAATTTTAAATTGCACCTGCAAGAGCTAGAATATGCACAGCATAGCTGTGTTCTGCAAAAAAGTTGTTCCCACCACATATGTTATAAGTGGTAATCCTTTTCAGGCAGATCTTGCCATAACACACATGGGTTCTTATGTTGACAACTTTCTCTCATTCAGTCATCATGTTTATACTATAGTCAGGAAATCTTTTTATCTGGCCCAGTTAATTTCCAAAGAAATATATTCGAGATCCAAAGATGTCATCTTGCCACTGTACTCCTCCTTTATCAGAGCCAACATCAAATACAATGACCCATTTGATATACACAATTCCAAGCATATCACTCAACTGGAAAGTCCCCAGTTATTTTTATATAAAGCTTGTTGCAATTCAAAACATCAAACCACTATACTGTGCTATCAATAGAATAAGTCTGTTTTGAAATGTCAGTCAATAATGTCTATAAAAATGGTCAAATGTTGTTGTTATTGTTTCTTTTGGCTTTTCCCGGTTAGGGGTCGCCACAGTGGAACTCCGGTCCGCTAATGATTGGTAGTTGATTTTTACGTGCCGAGTTACCAGCCCTGACGCACAACCTTCAACGAAGGTACGCCCCATTCACGCATGTCTCCATGCAGAAGACACTCTAGCTGAGAATCGAACCGGACAGCGTCTTACTGTGAGGCGACAACGCTACCACAGCACCACCACCGCGGGTCTAAAATGGTCAATTATTAGGGGATAATAGCAAAACAACAAGTAACCTTTTCACCTACTATCCTAGTGGAATCTGTGTTTTCCCTACGTCATCCACTAGGGGGCAGCATATCTTAGGCTTTGGAATACCATCTCTCACTGGTTGTAGAAACCAACGAGCTCTGTAGACCAGCTAAACTTGGATATCAGTGCTTGTACTCTCTATTTATGTACTTACCCCCCCACCCCATGTTTCCTTCACAATAGGAATTATCCCAGGTACGTCTGGAAGTTTTTTGTTTTTTTACTAAATAGACACCTTTGACTATCACCTCTTTTGTTTTTCCTACTGGCACCTCTGATTATCCCTCTGTATAAACTTCCTTTCCTGCCTTTTGGCACTCTCTATAAAAGTCTCTCTCTCTCTGTTGTACAACTATTTTACTTAACCATCCCCCCAGCACAGCTATACCTTTGTTCTCCTGTTTTCTCTGCTACTTAGTAACAGCTTATGTCTCTTACCTTTCCCATGCCTGTATTTCATTTTAATGAATTTTAATATACATACAGTCCCTCTCCATAACTGATTGCCTCTCAGCCTCTCTCAGCTGAAACCCGCTCCGTTCGTCCTACGGGCTCACTCCGCTCCCCTACCCTACCCCCAATTCCCACCCACCCCAGGGGTCCTACACTTATACTTCCCTAACCACACCCTCTCTCTCTTCCAATAACTCCCATAATTCAACCCACCCCACATACTTTAGCCACACCCCTACCCTCCAACACTCACTCACAATTAAGCCACTCATTAGAGTACCTCTACCATATCCTCCTACTTTTAACTTGTATATCTTAGTACCCTCTCTTTTCTCTTCTTGTATCCTCTTATCTTCTTCTCTTCCACATCTTACTCCATCTTTTATCCAGTTACTCAAGTTCTTATTTTATTATTTCCTCAAAGATGCCTCTCCCTAATCTAGCCATTTTAACACTTACAATTATACTCTTAACTACCCTCTTCTCAGCCTACCTTCTTACCTCCTTTGAAAAACTGCACTATTATCAGCTTAACCATTCCCACAAACAAACTACAATATATGCACACATATCCCTACATAGACATTCTAACATAACTTCCACTCCCAGATACCTACTACCTAAATACCACAGACTCTCCCATATTAAACATAACCTACCCTCAGACAAAAAATTGAAACTTTTAACTTACCTTAGAAATAATCCTGCAACAAACACAAATAACCCCTCCTTAATAGATGGCGACATCCACCCCAACCCTGGCCCTACCAGCCCTACTATCCAAACAACTCACCCTAAACTCAATAATTCTCTCCTTATAAGGCATCTGAATATCCAAAGCATCAATAATAAAGTACCTCACCTTCATGCCCTCCTAGCTATTCACTCCTTTGATATCCTCTGCCTCACTGAGACTTGGTTAAAACCTGAAACAAAAGATAATGAAATTATTCCCCAAGGATATAATATAGTAAGACTAGACCGAACAAAACGTAAAGGTGGTGGAGTAGCAATTCTATTTAAAAATGGACTTCACATCTCTACCCTACCATCTTATGCAACCCAGGATAGCAACGCAGAAGTCCTCATAACTAAGCTCCAAATTAATGCTAACAAATCTTTATACATTATCTGTATTTACATACCACCTGACAATAATATAACTACAGTAGACGCTTTTCTTAGCTGGGTGTCTTCTACTTACCCCCAAGAAACAATAATACTAGGCAACTTTAACATTGACTGGAAAAGTGTTAGTGCTGAAAATCCTACCTTTCATATCAACCTCCATGGCTTTAACCAAACCATAACCTCTACAACAAGAATTAACAAACCTAATAAAAAAGAGAGTACCTTAGACTGGATACTCATAAACAAAGTAAAACAAACTTACAAAGTAGGAACCCTGCCAGATGATGTAAGTGATCATTCTTTGACCTACATCACAAGAGAAAAGAAAGACTTTCCAAACCCCCCCACCTTTAGGATAGCACGCTCTACCAAACACTTTAACGCAGAATTATTTCAAACTGAGCTCAGAGCATGCAACTGGAATCCTTTAAAATCCCTTTCACTTGAAGAGGCTGTAAAGTATTTTAACACTACTTTCTTATCTATTCTTGATCAGCATGCTCCTATACGTTCCATCAGAATGAAGTCCAACCCAGCCCCTTGGCTCTCAAATGAAACTAGAAATCAAATTCAACTTAGGAACAAAGTTTGGGCCAAATGGAGATCTAACAGAAATAGCTCTGATCATCTACATTTTAGGCAGCTTAGAAATAGTACAAAAAAGGCAATACTTACAGACAAAAAAAACTACTATTGTAAACTTCAACAAACTCATCAAAATAATCCTCAAAAGTTCTGGTCTTACATAAATAAGCTCCTTTCCCCAGGTAATCCCGAACACCCACCCCACTTGATGCAGATCCAAACACTCTACATCAAACTGCCAGTACTATTAACTCTTTCTTCACTGAGACTATACAATCTCTAGCTAGGCAACTTATCTCTGAAAACTCTAACCTTCCCATCAATTTACCATACTCTTACTCTAACTTCAAACTACAACCCATCTCTACTTCTCTCATCTATAAATTTATTCATAAACTCAAGCCATGTACTCCATCCGCCGACAAACTTCCGTCCCAATATCTCCAAATAGCAGCTAAAGTAATTGCCTACCCTATATCTATACTTATAAATAGGACAATCCAAGAAGGAACCGTCCCAGATATTTGGAAAATCTCCCATATTATCCCCTTACATAAAGGTGGGAACTCTAAAGAGTACTCTAACTATCAGCCAATTGCTCTCTTAGCGAAAATTCTGGAGAAATGCATTCACCAACAACTTTTACATCATCTCTCTATACATAACTTAATAGCAAGCTGTCAGCATGGCTTTAGGCCATCACATAGTACCACTACTGCCCTCCTATCCTTCACAGATACCATCAATAGAAACCACAACAAAAACATACTCTCATCTGCACTCTTCATCGACCTCTCTAAAGCTTTCGACATGGTTAACCATACCCTCCTAATCAATATTCTTGAATCTCTCTCCTTTGATTCTCTGGCTATTAAATGGTTTAGATCATACCTCAGCAATAGGCAACAGGCAGTTCTCTGGGAAAATCAAATTTCTTCCTTTTTACCTGTCACTATCGGGGTCCCTCAGGGCTCCATTCTTGGTCCACTTATTTTCTCTTTATTCATTAATGATCTACATGTAGCAATTCCTCAAGCCACCTGTATTCAATATGCAGACGACTCCACACTAATATGCTCAGCAACCTCTCCATCTGAACTATATTCTCTTACTCAAAATGTTTTCAACACTGTAGAAACATGGTTTACCAAACATTGCCTCCTTTTTAATGCCAAAAAAACAAAACTTCTTCTCTTTACACCCACTACTAGGTCCACCCCCTTAGACTTCTCAGTCTCATCAAATAATGGCACTGTCATTTACCCTGACTTTACCACCAAACTATTAGGAATAACCATTGACAATAACCTCACATTTGATCATCATATAAACAACACCATTAAAATAGTCAACAGAAAAATAGGATCATTATATAGAATAAAACCATTTTTAACCACAACAGCCAGAGCCAAGATCACTCACTCCCATCTTATCTCAACCCTTCTGTATGCCTCACCTATATTTACCAACCTCAAAAACACTTCCTACAATAATATTGCCAGATTCGCTACTGGCAATCCCTTCAGAACTCACCACTGTTCTAATCTTAGGCAACTAGACTGGCTGGAATTCCAAAACCATCTGATAATCCCCCAATTCACAATGGCCCACAAAATATTTTACCAACCCAATAATACCCCTATACTCTCAAAACTCTTAGTCCCATATAATAATCTGAACTCCTTACGTTCTTCTAACAAACTCCTTGCTAGCATAGCAAAGTCTAATAATACAGCTGGTGACTCTCTGTTTACAAATACAGCAGGAAAAAACTGGAACCTGTTACCCAATGAACTAACACTAATTACATCCTTGCCACTCTTTAAACAAAAACTCAAAAAACACCTCCAAATGCACTGGCTATGCCCTTGAAGTTATCCTGACTAACAACCATCTCCACCCCTGTTTCTTCCTCTTCTAACCAAAGTTTCAAACATTTAAATACTCAATCTTGTATTATGACTGACACTATTTAAACTCTAATCAACTTATTGCTTATATCCTTAAACCTGTTGTGATCCATTGTACATAACTCTTTCAGTATTATAACTGTTTTAGCTTACTTAAGCAATATTATGTTCACTGTTACTTTTCTTAATGTGTTCTGATCTCTGAAATGTATAAACTTCCTGTTCCATTTGGTTATTATAACTGTTTTAGCTTTCTTAAGCAATATTATGTTCACTGTTACTTTTCTTAATTGTGTTCTGATCTTTGAAATGTAAAAACTTCCTGTTTTATTTTGGTTTATTAATCCTGTATTTACCATGTAACAATATTCTTTTATACTTTTTATATTTTTGTATATCTGTGTGGAGCTTTTCTCCCCGGGCCTCTACTGAAAATGGATATATATCCAGCTAGACTAGCCCGGTCAACAAATGTAAAATAAAATAAAATAAATAAAATAAATAAAATAACCAAAAGATTTCATCTCTTATTCAATAAAATTTAGTTGTTGGGAAAAAAAAAAAAAACAATAAATAAACAAGTACATCCAGACTTCCATAATTCCAAAAAAGATCAAAAGCAGTGTATTCCTGCAGACTTTCAGTTAATCCACTTTAATCTACCCATGAAGCCAAAAAGATCACTCTTTTAACAAAACTCTTGTATGTGATTCACTGCTTACTTCTGTTTACCTGTCAGAAACTCCTAGCCAGCTTACTATAGGTAGAACTTACTCTTTTCTCACAATGTATCAAATAGATGAAATGCATATTCTTGTTTATACCAGTTTTGCTCCACATTTACTGTATTGCTCTGAACTATATATATATATATATATATATATATATATATATATATATATATATATATATATATATATATATGTATATAGTCTGTTTGTTGGTAAGCTTGTTACTCTTTGGTATCAGATTTAATGGATTGTGTCATCCACTATCTGTGAATAATATTTATTGTACTAGTATAACTTCTACGATTTGTATTGTATCAGATTTACTGGATTGTGTCATCTACTATCTGTATATGATATGTATTATACTACTTTAACTTCTACAGTTTGTATTGTATATACTCTAAGAGAAATTCAGTAAGCTATCACGATGTGTATCACCTCTCTGTACACATCGTTGTACCTTTTCTCAGTTAAGAAACCACCCTAACAAGTTGCTGCATGGCTCTCTACCACAAAGATGTGCAGCACCACATAGGGCTGGCCCTGCAGCTGTGCTAAATGCTGAATAAGCATTCTGTGTGGAATGACATATGCTAATTAGATATGTTCTCTCTTCATGAAACTGGTTCCAGGAAGGATTCTGCATGGCAGAATTATTCAAGAAAGTGTTCTGCCTGTTAGATCTGCATGACCCTCCCTACCACATCATAATAAGTGGTACAAATATGATACAGGGATCTGGGAGTAGGGGTACCCTAGACCACCAGGGATTATTCTTAACGCACTGTACTGGCATTAGTAGCAGTACAAGGCTCAAACTTGGAGGGATTCACTAGTCTACCGATGATTACTTAAATGTCAGTGCCATATTGGTACCAACAGGAGTACAGGGATCAGGGGTGGAGGGATACATTAGACCACCACAGATTGTTCTTAAAGTACCATGTTTGCACCAAACATATATATGAGGATTGGGGGTTGGGAGGATACTCTAGGCTACAAGCCGTAATGGACATAACAGATGTATAGGGATCAGGGTAAGGGAGATTCAGTAGAGCACCAGGGCCTAGTAAATACACTCTGTAATGGCATTTCCACCATTAGAGGGTGGGTTGATCCACAGGAGGACAGACAGGTTAGCGATAGGTATGGAGACATGTGTGTGCATGGGGGGGGGTACTAGTGTATGGGATTATGACTGGCGAGAATGCTACACAAATAGCAGTTTACTACGACAACATGTAGAACAGCAATTTCTTCTCCGGTGCTATGGTGTTCTTTATTTCTTCATTTTTCTGATTTTCCCTTTCCTCTTTGTCCTTCTTCTACAACTCTCCATTAATGGTCAGAAATTTCTACAGCTCTTCTTTTCATAATCTAAATTGCTTTGACTGTACCTGTAAATTATCTTAAAAAAGTTAGTACCCCATTCGCATTTGTTTGTACTTGCGCTTGCTTTTCCTTGATCCCACATCATTCCCTTATACTTTTGTATTTATTTCCCTTTTAACTAAATAATCCATTCTCTGCTATAACTTATTCATACTACCTATCTCTCCATTTTATGTTTCTTTGCTGATTGTAATGTGGTCCTTCTTTCAGAATTCCTCCAGTCTCTATTGATCAAACTGCTCCCTCTTTTCTTTTGTCTTTCTATTCCCACTTATGGTCCTTTGTACAATGATGTCACAAGCCATCACACTGTTAGGCAAATGTGATAATCCCCATCATCTCCCCCTATATAATCCCAATTTTCTTTTGCAGTTCTCTGGCACTTCCTTGCTTCTACCCATTTCTCTACTTTACTTCAGACTTCTACTATGTAATGACCACCCAGGTCTGTAGATTACTTAGCACATGTTTATTAACTAGACTTTCAGTCATTCTAACTAAACTGATCATATCTACAGATTTGAAACTGTTCCACTCTAGTTCTCTTTATATATTATTTTATCCGCCTTCTTTAACAGCCTTCCAAGATTTTCCCTGACTGTGTCTCTGACTCTTTTATTCTTAATGATAGACGCAGGTATTTCAGTTCATTTGCTTCCTGTATTTTTCCAAATGACCCATTTTCCGTTCATAAGTATATATTTACTGTTACCATATTCTTGTTGTTGCATTTTGGAGATGTGACCTTCTTGAGCCTTTGAAAAATTGTTTATCTTTTCTCGGACTATTTTCATGTCTGAGCACAGCAAAATGCAATCACCCGCATATAGCAGAAACTTTGATCTAGTTTCATTGCACTTCTTTAAGTCCTTCAACATTTTTCTGGCATCAACTGAAATGACTTCTGGGGAAAATGTGTACCTCTGTCTTGTGCCCTTTTTACAACTGCTACTTTAGACAATCCTCTGTGAACCTAAATCCCCTGCACTCAATTATGCTTTGTAACTTTGATCAGCTTGGTAATCTTGTAACTCACTACTGATATTACACTACCACATAAGAATATCTGTTTAATTATACTGAAGATGATTTGCAGTTCTACTAACACTACTACTGCTTCTACTTTATAATTTCCTTTCTTAATAATAAAATCCACTAGTTGCATTTCACATGTTGACTCATAATGAAGACCGTGTGCCCATAATCCTGTATTATTATGGGTGACACTCTGTACAACCTCTTTACCAAGATTTTGCATTGAAACTGGATCTGAGCTGCTTGGTTTGATTGAGTCTCTTCTCTCTTTATTTAGTAATACTGCGTCAACTCATCTCAGACCTCTAGGCATATTCCCAGTCTCCCCAATTCTTCTGCATTCCTCACTAAATGCCTGCCATAGCTGATACCATCCTTGTTTGTACAGTTCTAAGAGACATCCATCAGGGCCTCCAACTTTATTTATTTGGCTTCACGTCCTCCATTAATAGAACCATATACACCAACATATTTTCCTCTTTCTGAATTCTATCACTTTTCTTTTATTTTCTCATCACTGCTCCTCCATTTCCCCTTGATCCAGGCTCATACAAGGATTTTGGTAGAGCTCTTTAAAAACACTGCTAATGCTCTAGTCCTCCTCTACAGTTTGTCCATTTTCATCTTCTACTTTAACTATGTCTCTCTCTATATATATATCTCTGTCCTTTTTTGATACTTTTTAAATTGCATTTGCATTTGACGTTCCTGCCTATGGATTTTCTACTAACCAGTAATGTGCGAGTATTACTAAGAAACTCTTGTCACATCTTCACTTCCATCTTGACTTTCATCAGTGATTCTTTTTGTGTCAAGTCCCTTTATCGTCCCACTTTGCCTAAATCCTCTATATCAGCGATGAGGTTTTTTTTTAAACCATGCCCTCATTTCCTGTTTTGCCCTTCTGTTCTCATTATCTTACCTCAGAAGCCTGCTGCCTTGATCAGTGTACTCTACCACATCCCTGTCAGGTCTTTTCATAATGTTCTTAGACTTTCTCTTGAATCTTACCTGCACCTCTTGAAACATTCCCATTTCTACCTTACCCCTGTCATCTCCTTCTAGGTTGAGCATAATACAAGCAGACGCAGGGAACTACAGACCCATAAGTTTGACTAGTCTTGCATGCAAAGCCATGGAAAAAATTATCACGGATATCATTAACAAAAGACATAGGAAATCTTCAAACACAGAGCGCATCCCTGTTTGGTTTCATGAAGGGCAGGTCATGCCTACTAAACCTGGCAAACTTCTTCAAGAAGGTCACTAGAGCCACAAATAAGGGCATAATGGTGTATCCTGCCTACCCTCATCCTGGCAAAGGCATCTGACTCAGTACCTCACTCAGGTATTATAGATAAAAATCACAAATTTGGGCATAGCTCTCTAGGTTACCCAATGAATAGTCAAATGGCTCCTGGATAGGATACTTGAAGTTTGGAGAGGGAGTCCACCTCTGCCAAGAAGCCTGTTACTAGTGGTGTCCCATAGGGCTTGGTACTGGGACTGCTGTTGTTTGGAATATACTTCTCTGAAGACAAGACAAATTTAGGGGTCCTTTGCCTGAACAAATTTGTTGACAACTGTAGACATCCTGCAGGAGGGTGTGATACAGGTAATTACCTGGTGCCACAGCCATGGCATAAAATGCAGTGCAAAAAATGCATAATTATACCCTTTGGGAAGACAACCCCCCTGCAAATTACAACATTTATGACACACCTCAAAGAGTAAACCCAGTGGTAAGGAGCTTGGGAACTCAGGTTGACAGCAACTTGAACTTTGATCACCATGTTTCCATGGAGGTGAAAAAATACTTCTATGTGGCACGATTTAAAAATAAGACCATGATATCCAGATCTAAGGAGATCATAGTCCCACTATTCTTAACCCTTATTAGACCAATAATCAAGTACAAAGCACACTTCAAATTGTACCTGGGCAACCATTTGCAACAGCTAGAGCAGTCACAGGGGTTCCTCACTAAAAGTATACAGGGCTTAAATAACATGTCCTATGCAGACCTCCTCAAAGCCCTGTGCATCTACTTGGTCTCCTACAGACTACTGAGGGGTGGTCTTATCTAAGCCTAATCTAGAAGGCATTCTCCAATCCAGCTCTGATGGATCTGCTACTCATTTGCAAAAACAGAAGCAACATTAGAATTTCCCTATCTAAAGATCTAAACCTCATCTGTGACATAAACAAAACATGTCGGAGGGACAAGTACATGTCTCAGTGATTACTCCTTCTCTTGACCAGACTTCCAATTCATGTGAAGCAGAGCTCTTCCCTAAGTATATTCAGATGCAGTTTGGACAAATTGATGGGAAATTACAAATTTTCCCCTAGGTTGTCGCTTGTGTCCCTTATGGGGATGGACAGCTTATAGACATCCTAAGGCATAGGCATGTGCCAAAGCCTTTCTGACCTTGGACATTGGTAGTTGGAAAAATTCAGTCATGAATAGCTAGACTTCAAAAAAGCACTAAGGCTGTTAGCTTAGTAACCTCCTATGATGCTATGATTCTATAATCTATTATGCATATTTCCAGAATTTCTGTCTCTTCTATTCCTTAAACTCTGTCCTGCTTCCCCAGGAATCTAACCACCCAGTTAGCTTGCATTAGACTACTTCCTATAAAGGTAAATTTCCTTTTGTCAATTCCTCATCTGCTATTTTTATCTATAATGTCTTCCTCAGCTGCTGGTTATACTCCCATTTTCTGATCATTCAATCCAGCCCAAGTTCTAGCATTACACTGAATTCCCTCCTAGATTGGGAGGTTGGCATAATGGATAAGGTATTAACCTTGCAAATGTGCAGGGTTTTATTCTCACATGGGCTAATTGGCTAGGCTTAAAATGTTCCATAAATGGGCAGTTAGCCTAGTATGCATCTATGAATCAAACAGTTCCAGTCTGTTTCTCATCACCCAAAATACTGTAAGAATCCCATAATCTCTGTTTGGGGTGCATACAGTTGCGATTGTCCATCTGTTTCACCATATCCTACCATCCCATATTATCAATCTCCACTCTTTACTGACTATGAAGAATAGGTATATCCAGTATTGTTAATAGCACAACAGGTAGTGCACTTGCTTTTGATGTAGAAGGCTGTGGGTTCTACTCCCACAGTAGGTAGATGCATTGTTGGTAGTCACTTTGCAGCTGCTTGTTACACATCAGCATGCATTTTGTCCGTCTGCAAATTACAGATGCATTGCTATTCATTCTACTTTGCACATTTTCAGACTTAGTGTGTTTTCTTGGTCCACAACAACCTATTTATTTGATAACCTTGGTATGTGAATGTCTTAACTGTAAATGGCTGTTATGCAATTTTAAACTGTTGTAGCCCAGTAAGGCTGATGCATTCTCTGTGAATCTCTTGCATTCTGTTTTTCACCTGGGATATTAATTATGCTTTGGTGCTAAGCTAAATAGTTGCATAGCATTTAATCACAGATGACTGTATTACAAAATACACAGTTTTCATTTTGTGTATCTCAAAAGCAGAATTCATTCATGTAGATATTTACATGGACTGAGAAAACAAAGAAAAAATATATATGTGTATGTATGGATCTATGTTTTTAAATTGAACGTACGGTTCATCAAACCGTACTTCCTCAAACGTACTTCCAAGAAAGTACATTCCATCAAAAATGCACTTTTGCGGAATAAAAAAACAAAACCTAACTAAAAAAGAAAAATAGCACACTAAACAGTGTTATGCAGGGGGACAACCCCCCCTGCACCCCTCATGTGGGGGGGCTGCGCCCCCAATACCACCCTATTTTAATATTCTCACTCTGAGAATGCACTACAGTGGGGAAAAGGGAATATTCCCTTACCCCCACTATACTATGATCTCAACAAAACTTTCCTTAGTTGTACATCAACAGTATACGTTGATGTACAACTAAGGCAACATGCAAACTGCATGTTTTTCTTTTTACTTGTTTACTTTAGCGAAAGTGCATTTTTGACAAAATGCACTTTCGCTAAAGTAATGTAGATGAACTGTACTGTCGCTAAAACAAATAGGACCCATATATATATATATATATATATATATATATATATATATATATATATATATATGTATATCCCTAAAATGCTAATTTTATTTCAGCTGCACAAAAACAGTTCATCAAGGATTAAATATTTCATGTCATGTGATCTTATGAAAACAATACTTTTCTAATAAGAAATTACTTTACAACTAGCAGGTTTGAAACTGCTGCTGCTTAAAACACATATAAAGAAAATGCATTCCTAGTTTTATATTTAAAAAAAATCTCTCAAAGTCAAAATCCAAACTATCTGTTATGGGAATTCCCTAAGCTTCACTAAAACCCAGTTTGTATTCCTACAGTTGTCTAACAAGCTACATATATGGCCTAGGATTACAGGCATGAAAAAAATCAATAGCTCACAGTCTCCAAGGTACCTATATAGATTATGAATCAGTGCTAGGAAGTTGTCAGTGATCTTTACTGCCAACACAGCTTTTGTAAAACAGCAAGCTACCATATGGTAATTCAAACTCTTCCGTCAAATCAGAAGAAAGTGAAAAATAAGGAACAAAGAAACTCTTGATGTTTTATAGACCTATTTCTGAAAGAAATTTTAATTTAATTTAAATGTACAGATGGCTGACTGAGTTGCTTTAAATCTGAAAAAATCTCGAAAAAAATCTGGAAAAAATACTATATATATATGTAGTGTAGTAATCTACCTATAACCTGACTCTTTAAGAGCATTGCTGATACCTCACATGAATAGAATGCATTGTGTTTGTACACCTGTGGAATTGTAATGCAATTACATGTAGATTAAAATAATTATGCAGTATACGGCATACTGGTTGATGTGTGTGTGTGTGTGTGTGTGTGTGTGTGTGTGTGTGTGTGTGTGTGTGTGTGTGTGTGTGTGTGTGTGTGTGTATGTGTGGGTGTGTGTTTGTGATGTATACTATATATGTAACTAAAGCTAAATATTTCTCATCTGAAAATCATTGTAGTGAAGGAATGTTTTATGTTATCACACAGAAGGGTGAAGGAGAAATTAGCTGATGACTTGTTCAGAAATGCCAGTTATGTTCATTTTTATAATGATATCTGCTGCATTATAATGAGCAGAGTATTGTTAATATCATTTGCATTTTTTACTTAGACAGGGTATATGTATCTGCTACGAGTTCAAACTGTTTCATGGCATTAGAGAGTTGTTTGGTGGTTTGCTCATCATATACAAAGGCAGACCAGAGACAAAACATCCATATTTATTTATTTATTTATTGTATTTATTGTATTTATTTATTTATTGTATTCATTTATTTATTTATCTTTGTTTACCGGGAAAGTTCCACTGTGATGAATCCCTTTTCAGGCAAGGCCTGGGGAGAAAGGCTCCAATGCAGTTTTCCTGAAACCATTACAAAATGAAGAAAATAAAATCATCTGTTACATTGTCAAATTATACATCCAGTTTCCATTTAAAAAAATTTCAATATTTAGTACACTGCCAAGTTAAACATTTATAACGTCAAGTCAGAATATTTGTTATACAGTCAGGTTAGAGATCACTATCAAGTTACAAGCCTCCATTGAATATGTTAAATGGTTATACATGCATAGAGATTTTTTTTACATAAAGGGTCAACAGTGAGAGATAGTTGTAATACAAACTAAACTGACATTATAGGGTATATAGATGTCTGTTGGTTACTCAGTAATGATAGTTGTTTGTCGCACATAAGAAAGAGCAGTGAGGGACAGAGTATAGTGTTAAAGAAAATAGGGTGTTATGGCTGAAAGGGATGACATAGAGAAAGGAAGTTTGTTAGGATATACTTCTTGAGTGTTTAAACTTAATAGAGCCTATTAGAAGAATTACAAGGGTATAGTCAGTTATTGTTTAGGCATTGATTTAGCATTGATTTGAAAGTATTTTCTTTGTCAATGTGTTTTAGGTGGGTTGGCATTGCATTCCAGAGTTTGGTGAAATGATAGGAGTATAGGAAGGCACCAGAAGAGTTTTTGGGTTTGGATGTAACCAGGACAGATTTGGTGTTAGATCATCAGTTTCTATTGTTAGTGTATGTTTGTAGTAAATTTTGTAGGGATGAGCATTTGTCTGAATGGTATATGAGGTTGTGGGCTATTGCAAGTTGATAGTAGGATAAATATAGTAGAAGTTCTGACAGTTTTAATTCTTCTAATGCTTTTCAGTGAAGTGTTGATTGGGTAGTGTATTCTGTGAATTTTGCAATTTTGTGATAACATGACTCTAGTTTGGCTCTAAGGGGTGCTTGGATTTGTAAGAAAAGGAGCTGCATATAAGACAGAGGGGAGTAGATAGGCTTGGCCAATTGCTTTTCTTGTGTTGGATGTTAAAAACCTTTGGGTCTTGGAGAGGGAGCCTAGCTTTCTGTGTGTTTCATTCTATGTTGGAAAACAGAGGTAATCCAGAGGGCTCTAGTGAAGTCTGGTATCCCACCTATGCCCCAGAGGGTGACAGGACTAACAAGAAAAAGAGTACAAAGGATTAGTTCACATAAAATCATTTTAGCTAGCAGATCTAGGATATTCTGTCTCTGACACCCTCCCTGTAGGAGGAATAAAGAGACCTTGTTGAAGTTTCCAGTAGTTTATTCAGTTAAGTAGGTAGATGGACAAATGTTCCTGTTCACCATGAGGGCAGATGTAAAATAGAGTCATACCTCTCAACTGTATAGATTTTCGAAGAATCTCCAGATTTTTGCCTCTTATTTTTGGTCTGTCCCTCACAAAAATTGTATTTTTTTGACAAATCACTGGGATGACGTAAGAATTAAAGTCAATAAATTCTGACAATTATTTGAGTTTTAGACTTCATATCCTTCAGAAAGTGTATGGTAACATACATCCTATTATTCCAGCAACTTTCTAAGTTTATAAGAGCAATATTTAAAATGTGTCCCTATTTTTGGGACTTTGTCACCCCATTTTATAAGGCTTTGTCCAGATTTCTTGCAGTAAGAGCTTGAGAGGTATGAGTATGGTGTTTCATGTCTGTCTTCATTGTCTTGTAATTCCTACAATGATATAAACAATCTTCATTGTCCTGTAATTCCTACAATCATATAATCAATCTTCTTGTAATTCCTACAATGATATAAACAATCTTCATTGTCTTGTAATTCCTACAATCATATAATCAATCTTCATTGTCTTGTAATTCCTACAATCATATAATCAATCTTCATTGTCTTGCATTTCCCACAATGATATAAACAATCTTCATTGTCTTGTAATTCCTACAATCATAAAATCAGTCTTCATTGTCTTGTCATTCCTACAATGATATAAACAATCTTCATTGTCTTGTAATTCCTACAATCATATAATCAATCTTCATTGTTTTGTAATTCCAATCATCATATAAACAAATGATAGGTGTAAGCTGCTTCATGGTTGTCTTCCTTGTCTTGAAATTCCTACAGTCATATAAACAAATGCAGGTATGTGGATGTGGTGGGTTGTTTTGCAACTTGAGCTGCTGAGCTGCTCTGGATTATCAAAACAGTCTGTACCAAATCCTGATAAATTGAAAAGAAACATTATTAGGAAGGCTAGTGTATCACACATACCTGCTGTTAAGCTTGCATTTGTTATGCAAAAGGTTTGAAGGCAGAGGTTCTTTGGCATACAGATTTATTGGGCATAAATAATTTAAGAGCCTATAGTACAGAGGTGGTATCCTAAGAAAATAGGAGAGGGAAGGAGAAAAAATAGTAGGTAGGGAGTAAAGTGAGGCTGAAATAATAGAAATGTTAAAGTGGATGACAATGTAATTAAGGGAAACTGGGTAGGGTGAATAGGGGTGAGGAATGTATAGCCAATTTTGCTTTTTTCCCCCTAAAAATCTGCCCAGATTCTGATGCAGGTTTGGTATCGTTATTGTTTATTGTAAGAAAAGTAATAAAAGGAAATACAAAAAAACTGCAACTGTTATAAAGGATCATAATTTGTCCAGAGAGTCCACTTCTTTTAAGATGGACCACATTTTCTAGAGTAATTTAACAGAGTTCAGTTGGATTTGATAAGGACATAAGGGAGACAAGCAGATGGTAATTCTTTTTGATATCCAAGCAGATATTCTAATACATAAAGACCTTTATGATATAGCATGTGGAGAGGTCGGAGCCATCTAATTGACACAACCTCCAGATTATGGCCCAGGTGACCCAAGTTCTATTAACAGCTTGCTTTACTGACAGAGCTGGTAAATGAGGTTGAGCATGCCCATCTTGTGAGGATGGTGTGCCAGAGACAGCTGCACACTGCTGGATGGCCCCCCTGTTGTTGAAGGAATTAGCAGTTCACAAAAACGACAAAAATTGATTGGCCAAAGAAGAGCCATAAAGATGATAGTGTGGACCATTGAGGATAAGAAAGAAATTATGTATTGTTACTATTATGTAAAACGTCCAGAATTTCCATAAGCAAGATATACAAAATGATTAAGAGAGAAATTAGAGGAAAGAAAAATACTTCTGCAGGAAAAACTGTCAGAAGCTTCAAATAAAAACTTGCATTCATTAATACAACAGATTTTTGAAAAAAAGTACATATATCAAAACATTTGATCTGTTTGGAAAAATAAGCATCTAAAGAAGTGAGAAAATATAAACAACAAAACCTAGAGATATTTGAAAAATATAAAAAAGAAATATTGACATGGGAAAAAAAAGAGAGATTTGATATGGTGCAATATTTATGCAAAGGAGGAAGCCAAGCTAACTAATATAGAGAAGGCAGTCTCAAAGATATTCGAAAAGAAATACAGGCAAAGGCATCCAGAAATGGAAAATTTCACAATAAAAAGATTAATAGCACAAATATGTAATGAAGAAAGACGATTAATAAAGCAGAAGTTAAAGAAATACAAGTTGAAGTTATGGAGTGCCTGTGAAGTGAAGGATTTAATGTAGAAAGTCTAAAAAAGACTACATCACAGCATGCTGGAGTGAGCCCCCAGAATAAGGAAAACAAGAAGACCAGGAGACGTGAAGCAGAAATATGGACATGGGAAAGGAAAAGAGATTTAATATGGTGTAATATTGATGCAAAGGAGAAAGCAAAACTAACCAATACAAAAGGGCAGCACCAAAGATACCTGAAGAAAAATATAAGCAAAGGAATCTGGATATGGAAAATGTTACAATATAAAAAAATAAGAAGACTAATAGGAAAAGTAGAAAAAGAAATAGAAACTGAGGTTATGGAACAGCTGCAAATAGAAGGATTCAGTGTAGTAAATCGAATACAGAAGCACCACAACAGGATAGAGCAATGGATATCCAAATTAAGGGGAAACCAGTGGAACAGGAAGCAATTGGTCAGGTGCCATATCAAGACATTTTGGAGCCTTCCACAGGAAACCAGTATAAATGTTCATTTGAAGCTAGACAGCAAGGAAAGAAACACGAAACTGTGGAAACTCTGATGCAGGGAATGTTGAGGACTGATAGGCCAGTGAGTTCCCATATGACAGAACAACAGATGATGCAGGATGAAATTGAAGAGAATGTGCTACAAGAAGATGTTATAGAACTTTCTATAGAATACCCACAGGAAATGGAAAACAAGGGATGTGCCTCAGTATGGAAGAAAATGAGTTAAGAGAAGAGTTGTTTGATTTAATAGACAAAGACAGATATATCAAGATCAATGATAGAAATAAACTGCAGAAGGTTAATAAAACCCCAAAAGTCAGAAGCTTGATAAAACAAATGAACACAGTAATTAGGACTGTCCATATAGATCCATGTGATATAACAGAAGTAAACAGAATATATTACTGTGCTGCTAAATTAATAACTGATAAAGATCTACCACAGGAACATGGGGTAACAAGGGAAAAGTGGGGGCAAAAGCGAATACCATCATGGAAATATCGAACAGAAAACACTATAAAGCAGCTAAGACAAGAAGTTTCATTGTTAGAAGATTATAGAAGAGGGAATACATGTGATAAAAGCAATGTGCAGTATTAGAAGAGACCAAGATCTATTATGCACTATTGGATATAACAAACTAAAAATTTCAAAACAGGAGGAAAGACTTAGAAGATACGGAGATAAATATAAGGGAAAAGCACAAAATAAGCAATTTATTGATGACCCAAAAAAGGTTTATAGAGAATTGGGAAATAAGCTAAAAGGAATTGAAAGATCGCCAAAAAAAGAGGAAGTAGATACATTTTGGAGAAGTATCTATGAAGATCCTGTGGAACATAACAAAGATGCTAAATGGATAGAAGAAGTAAAAAAAGAATAAGAAGTTTAACGGTACAGGATATGAAATGGGATGAAGTAACAACCAGAGAGATGGAAACAAAGTTAAGAAAAGCCTCTAAATGGAAAACCCCAGGCCCAGATGCAGTACCTAACTTTTGGCTTAAAGTATTAACTTCTTTGCATGAGGATTTATCCATGAGTAAGAGCTATTTATATGCACACCCCAAACACACAATGCACTGGTTAACAACAGGAAAAACAATGCTCTTACTTAAGAATGAACCTGCAAGCTACCCTAAAAATTATAGACCAATAACTTGTCTTCCAACGATGTATAAACTATACATGGAAATTGACGCCAACAGAGTTTATAGTCATTTAGAAGAAAACTCAATTATGCCAGTAGAACAAAGGGGCAATAAAAGAAAGTCATATGGAAGAAAGGATCATTTGTTGTTAAACAAAGTTAAAGTGGAGAACTGTAAGAAGGGAAAGAATCTAAGTATGGCATGGATTGACTACAAAAAAAGCATTTGATAGTATCCCACATTCATGGACAAAAAAATGCTTAAAAATGTATAACATACACCCTACACTGTTTGCCTACATTACAGTAACCATGAAACAGTCCAGACCACTTTGCAATTAAGCCATGATAAAGGACAGATTATTATCCCAGGGATAAAAATTCAAAGGGGGATATTCCAGAGTGGCTCTGCCACTGTTGCTATTCTGTCTTCCCATTAATCCATTGAGCTGTTTACTTAACAGCTTAGGCCATGGCTACAATTTGGTTTCTAGAAAACAACAAGGTCTAATGACTTCTCATCTTCTCTTTGTTGATGATTTAAAACTGTACAGCTCATCAGATGAGGAACTGAAAGCACAGCTGCAGGTTGTCAAAACTTTTTCAGATGATATTGGAATGTCATTTGGTCATGATAAATGTGCAAAAGCAACCTTTAAAAAGGAAAACTGCAGCACCAGGAAAACATCAGTTTGTGACAAGAATGTGATATAAAAGAACTTGAGCAAGAGGGAGTGTATAAATACTTGGGAATTGATGAAGGATCAGCAATAAAACAAGAACAAATGTGAATAAAGCTCAGTAAGGAGTACTTTAAAAGATTTAAATTAATCCTGAAAACAGCATTGGCATCTAGGAACAAGATCCAAGCCATAAATAAATTTGCTCTTCCTGTCCTAACTTATAGTTTTGGAGTGATTGACTGGCTCCAAAAAGTGTTGGATAGACTGGATATTAAAACAAGAAGGATGCTTCATGCTCACCAAATGATTTATAAAATCAGTGTATACCAAGATTATATATTCCCCATTCTGAAGGAAGGATGGGCCTCCTTGAAATTGTAACATGTATAGATCTGCAATCACGGGACTCCACACATATCTACTGACCTCACAAGATCCAAATGCAGTGAAAGTTTTGAAACATGAGGAGAATAATTCTAAGATGACATATCTGATTAATTTAGCAGAAGTATATTGACGTCAAGCAGGAATGGAAATCAAACCACAAGTAGATAAAAACCAGACAGCAACTGAATGTGCTAAAAAAACAAAAGAAAGAATATAAGGTGAAGGACCAGATGAAAAGGCAAGAAATGTGAAAAAAACATAAATATAGTTGCAAGTATAGAAAACTTTTGGAAGAGCCTCATGTTGATCAAGAACGAATGCAGGAATGGTTAAGGAGAGGTGAATTCACATCAAGAAATGAAAGGTTAATATTGGCAGCCCAAGATAGTGGGCTATGTACACACTGATTTACAAAGTCCATTGAACATGTGGGAGAAACAGACATATGTATGTTTTGTAAAACTGTCACACACCTTGTTGCTGGTTGTGATGCACTAATGGCAGAGGGACTGTATACTGAATTGCATAATAATGTGGCGAGACTGTTACAATCGAGATTGTGCAAACATTATAGCATCGAAGTGGCTGAAAAACACTGTAAACATGAGCCACAAAGAATCATAGAAAATGATGAAGTTTATATCACATGGGATCACCCAATACCAATAGTTCAAAAGATTGATGCTAGAAAACTGGATATAGTGGTCCAAGAAAAGAAGACAAAAGTAGCACTGATCATTGAAACCACCACACCTAGTGACTACAGTGTCTTGCATACAGAGAGACACAAAATCATAAAATACCTTGATCTGCAGGCAGAAACAAGAGCCATGTGAAAGAAAGATACCCAGACAGTTCCAATAGTAGTAGGAGCAACTGGTCTTATAAAAATGAACTTACAATCATATTTAGATATATTACCAATTCATGTAACACCGTACAAATTGCAGAAGGAATAATTACTGGGCACATTGCAGGTGCTGCAAAGAGTGAAACAATACTAATTTCATGAACTTTAATAGTACTTTGACTTAGGAATGGGGTCCATTCCCATCATGGTATTAGAAATACAAAAGACTTGGAGAATTTGAAAACATTAGAATCCATTGGACAAAGCCGATGGTGCAAGTGTGACTCATGGGGTGAATGTTAAGCTCACCAAACCATCTCTCAGTGGTAGCATTTTGTGCAGCTATCCAAAATCAGATACTTGTTAATTGAAAGTAATGAGAGGCTCTGCAATGATGTCATTTGTTTGCTTCAACCTCAAGAATGGGATTAACGACACTACAAATGCTTCTGTTTGTAAATTGCATCCTTATTGCTGGTTAAATGGACAACTCTCACACCAATACTAGGTGAAATTCCTTGTGTTAAAAATGAGTGGGCCATGTCTGCTTGATGGTCAGCAGGAATGAGGCAAAAACTGTAAAACATGTTTTTGGAAAAACATTTCCATCGAAGGAAAACTAAAAAAGATGACAAATAGAAAAGTTGAGAGATGTAAAATTATAAGAACCAGTCATATGAAACATTTATAACTCAGCAAAGGGCATTCCAGATAATTAAGAATAGGTGGAGTCTGTCTTCTGGGAAAAGTGGTTACTGTATATAGAATGGACTCCTGAAAGAATGTTAAAGGTCGATTTTTTATAGTAGCTATCTGTCCCCAGGACCTAATATTGGTAATTTCTGACTATATCCCATTATATTCTTTTTTGGAGTCTGCAAGTGTAACATGTACAAAATGAATGCAGGCAGTTTATTTTTATTATGTAAGAGATCTCTGCAAAACATGTGAGCAGTGTCAAAAGGTTGACAATGCAAGAGACAAAGAAAAGGTTGCTTCGGTGCGTTACTTGTTATTGAGGAATCATTTTAGAGGAAAGCCAGGAATATTGTGGGCATCATACTAAACAAATACCAGAAGAAAGAATTATATCTTGGTGGAACAAACATGCTACTCTGTATCTTGAACTAGTGGATTTGTCAACTATGAAGGTAGAAAAGGTGGCTAATGCTCTTTTAGAAATTTTCATCTTTGTGAGTTCCCCTGGAAAATATCGATGACCAGCAAGGTTAACTACTTGTTCCTGGAATCACTGAAGGTAAACCAAATAAAAAATGTCCCCTCTCATCCACAGTTTACTACAAAGGTTTAACTTTAATTTAAAGATCCTGCAGACAGCATTCATGCAGCACTAACAGTGAGAATGTGAAAAGTACTTACCCATTTTCCTCTTTGCATAAACATATCCACCAGGAACCCTTTCACTTTTCACTATTTGAACTACATTATGGTCAGAAGTTGAGGGGTCCTATGTACCTAACTCTTGATGTGTAGAAAAGTGCATGTGATTCCCTTAATCGTGTTGGCACAGCAACACCTAATTCTGGCACAATAACAGAAAAGGTTTAGTATAACAGGGTAATGACATCCTGAGAATGTACAGTTCGATAAAAAGTAATGCTGCTTATTCACATTCAGCAGAATAAGCAATGAGATAAATAGCAGGTCAGTTTTCCTTTTGCAGAGGGATAAATGCTGTTGGCAGTATAACGTTATTTCAGGGAAGAGGCAGAAACATACACTTTGTGATGGTATGAGGTAGCACCATCTGTGCCAGAGAGATTAGGGCAGTGTCTGTGTAACATATGCCAGCATAGCTACCTGGAGTTTTGTAAAGAAGTTTATGTTATTTGACTATCGCACTGATTTGTACAGGTGCTTGTGTTAAAAATATATTGTAAAGTTGCTTATGTTAAAAAAATGCATCAACAGTGGGTCCTGCTGGACAGAAAAGAGATATACATGTATGTCAGACAGTATTATTATTAAGGATTAAATATATATGTTTTAACAGAGAATTCTGGAAGAGAAGAGAAGAGGTTAATCTTAGTCCAGCTAATTTTTAAAAATAGGTTGAAAATTAAATGGGTTGGTTTAGGCCATAAAGATTTTATCTTACAGGTTTGATTGCAGCCAGAGACAAAAATGTCTGGGAAAAAACAGGACTAGGAATCGTACTGTCTTATCCTTAGGTTTGATCTAATTGCTACCCTGGAAGGTTGGAAGTGTTTAAAATTGTTTTATTGCTTTCAGATGCTGAAACAGATTCTATCAAAGCTCTGGATGTGCATTATACCAGAGTCATTTGACCAGATGTGATGTCATTCTATAACCGGCACTTAAATAATTCTTTAGATATTAGTGAGAGATATGACAGAACTCTTGCAGCAGCACTTTGCTTCTGGAACCTGACAGGAAAGATCTCTCAGAGACATCTCACACAACTATACATATTATCTTGCCTTCCTGTAGTAAGGAGCTCTACACTCATCATCTTGCCTTGCTGCAGTAAGTAACTTCTAGATGGCATCCACATGTAGTGACTGTCACATGCTGGTAGTGTGAATGTTTTTTCAATATCAAAATGTATTAATGTAGACACTTCAGGTACTAAAGACTTAAACATCGCAAAGCTGTTCACATCACATTTGAATAATTTCCTTAATTTATCTATACATCCATCCATCCATCCATCCATCCATCCATCCATTGACAACCCCTTTTTCCCATTTTACACATGGGGTCGGGGTATCACTTCATCAGTTACAATAATCTAGAGACAAGGTTCACACCACTGGGTGGCTAGGCTTAATAACAAATGTGTAACCAAGAGATTTGGAATAAACTTTGAAAAGTTCTGGACCATTCTAAGATTTATCATGACAGCCAGTTTTTCCTCAAGAGGAGGTATCTTCATTACCGCTCTTGCTTTCTCAGTCTAGTTTCATTCCTCCAGATGTTAAGACAGTGCACATATATCTGAGTTATATTGGCTATATGTAGCACTTTTATGCAGCATAAGGTTATTCTGCCTTAATCATTTCAGTAATTCAGTTCACCTCACATCATGCTCTACTCTAACCTATTTCCACATTGATATGTCTTTGTGCTATTTAACAGTCATTAAGACATTCAGCTGTCTATACACCAGCTCTCCAAAACACTTCAGATGGTTACAAAATACTAAATCTAAGTTTCAAAAACAAGTACCTTCATTTGGGTATAATAGAACTAAACAGTGTGGAAATTCTTCTTTTAAGCTTGATTTAAAAAATAATCCCTGGTTTGCATCAAGCACAGAAAATGCATACCTTCTGGCATGACAGACACATCTTATTAAACTGTATAAAATGGGCATTGCAGTGTTTTATAACATATTTAAATCATTTATATCTACACATATACACATTTTGTGAAGCTTCACAATAGAAACTGTGCTCTTTTCCCATTCAATCAACCCACCACAGGATTCAGTAAACCCTACACAGAGTGTAGGAATAGTACAGCAACTGCTGCATGGAATATGGCCACTGAGCGATCCAGTAAAGGGCTCCCAGGATGTGCATAAGCAGCCTATACTATTCCTACATGGACACCACTGCCTAATGCTAACTACCTCATTTGCTGGTGAAAACCATGCAAATGAGGTGAATTAGCAATTCAGCAAGCAGGCAGGTGTCCATGCAGGAACAGTGTACTAAGCAGAAATGTGTTCAGTTACTAGCTGAACACATTTCTGCAAATTAGAAAATGGAGGCATGACAGCTCGAAATAAAGCATGTATTGTATTTATCAGGCATGCCAATGGCCAAATATATGGCCAGTGGCATGATAAATAGTTTTAATTTTTTAAAATAAAACTTTTTTGGACGATCTTGGCTGCTTAAGCATAGGGCAGTGGCGCCCAAATGGGATCATGCCGAAAATGCAAAAAAAAAGGGGGGGGGGTGGATCAATTTTTACAGAAATCTGCATTTTTGACATTGTAGTCAATGGCATGTAGAATGAAAGCAATACCAGAGAATAGTGGATGCTAAGGGGAAAGGGCCAGTGTAAGTGTGGTAACTACAGAGTAAGGCAGTGGTGTATGCAAATGAGGGGATTTACACTGAATCACAAATTTCTTCTAAGTGTCAGACTGCACCTAACCATGTAGGTGCTCTAACACCACTGTGTAGACAGCAGGAGTAGCTAACATGAAAAAGGAGTGTGTCATGCTTGCTGTAAGTACATTGGAGCTCAGTGGCCTGTATTTGCCCTTAGCTAAGCACAGCTAAGGAAGGGGGTGTGTCTGAGGCTGAATTGTCTTATTCCATGAAATGCAGACCATGTTCACATCCAGGGAAGGGCCAGTTCTTCTTAAAATTGTTTACTTTAGCTAAACGGGTGTGAGCAGCATGCACTGGGCCTAAAAAAAAAACAAACAACAAAAAAAAACCAGGAAATAGCAGAACTGTTTACAATTGAGCTACAGGTATATGCCGCGTGCATTGGAGATTAAACAGGGAGGAAATGGGAATGGCAAACAGCAGAAGGAAGGCAATCAATGAGAACTACCAAAGCTGGCAGATGGAATGTATCAGAATCAGCCAATTAGACAGGCAGCAGCCCAGCACACTACTATAAACTATACAAACACCTTTCAGTCTGTTTTTTCCCACAAACTCTACACCACTGTCGTACACATTTGGGGGAATTTTAAACTGACAAAAGTAACAAATCATGTTAGGGGCTGCTGCTGCTTTGATCTATCAGTATTTGCTACACACTGAGGGTGGTGAGGAGGATAATGCTAACAATCAACTCAGACCGAGGAGGAGGAGAAGAGTGTTCAGACCTAGAGTAACCTACCAGGGGCTACATGATCTGGAGATAGTAGAGCGCTACAGGGTGGACAGGGACATACTTCAGCAACTTTTTGAGCTTTGCCGGCCTCACCTCTGACCCAGAAACAACAGAGGGGAACCCATCCCAGTGGATACCAAGGTATGTGCAGCATTAAGAATACAAGCTACAGGCACTTTCCACACACCAACTGGGGATATCATGGAGGTCTCACAGGCATCTGCGTCCAGGATACTACACCAGTTCCTTGAAGCCATGCGACCACATGCCACTGAGCACATTTACTTCCCCAGCATCTGTGAGGAGAGGACCAGCAATATGCATCTCTTCCACCATGTAGCAGAATGCCCTGAGGTACTGGGTGCCATAGACTGCATGCGCATCAAGGCACCATCCGCTGACCAGGGTAGGGTCTAACTAAACTGCAAAGGGTTCCACTCCATCAACTGCCAGGTCATGTGCGATGCCCAGGGCATTATCATGAGTGTGTGTGCTGGCAGCCCTGGAAGCTATTACAACCCCTACATCTGGCATTCATCACAGCTGTACCAGGTGTTTGCCTGTGGGGATATCCCGTATGGCCATCTGGTGTGTGATGCAGGCTATGCACTGGAGCCATGGCTGATGACACCCATCAGAAATGCACACACACCCACACAAGAATACCATAATGAGGCACACGCACAAACTAGGATCATTATAGAGCATATGTTTGGGATGCTCAAGTCACAGTTCTGCTGCCTTGACATATCTGGTGGAGCCTTGCAGTACTGTCCAGCCACATGTGCACACATGTTCATAGTATGTGCCATGCTACACAATATGATCCTGTGGAAACAGCTGCAGCAGGAACAAAATGGGGAAGGGCTACACAGCCGCCTATCATTGCCAAGGTCTCCACAGGCACAGAGGGACTCAGAGGAGGAACATCCTTAGCCTGCTCCTGTAGGCAAATGGAGGTGTGCCCAATATGCCCTGTCCTTGGCAAAGAGGCAATGCATAGCACATACATTGACACTGTAGGACCTGAGGGACTGATCTCTCTCTCTCTGACTTGCACACACAGTAAAATGGATGCCCAACATCACACCACCTATACCTTTCCATGTATAGGCAGTGTACTGCGTGCATCCAACATAGTCAGCCATCAAGCACCGTCCTCACAAAAGCATCAGGCACAAGGTAAGTCAGTCTCCTTAACACAATAAATGAATCGAGTGGAATGATCTGATAGCATATCTATGGTATTGATTCAAGCATGCAAGAGAATGGGGTGGCTTACTGGGATAGCAGCAGACAACTGACAGCTCTGTGGGACAGCAGGATGTGTATTCCCAGTACTGGCCTACCCACACTATGCAGTATCACCCTAGTTGACAAATACTACTGCAGTATATGTGCTGAGCCAAATAACTGGGGGGGGGGGTCATAGGTCACATGCATGGAAGTCAAAGTGGGGGTCTGATACTGACCACCAGCATCACCCAACAAATCAGCTGTAGAAAACCATACAGTTATATCTGTCAAAGGCCCCCACTTGGCAACATCCATGAAATCCCCACCTACAGACTTTTACACAGTGATATCACAGCAGGTCTAACAGTGGCTATATGGCTTTGAAAGGTAAGAAGTCTGAAACTACAAATGTTAATGCCAGAACAATCTGACCTGTGGTTGATACTGTTATGCCTGTAGACTAAAAGATAGGGCACACCACTATGCTAAATGGGACCAAAATGTTAAGCAAATATCAGCACAGTCTTTGCAAATGTGTATTGTGTACAGATGTGTCACCCCCCATAGACCCATAAAAATGCTGTAGCATGTCCCTAGCCTTAAGCAGCATCCAGCCATCTAGAGGGATGGCTCAACATAAACAGAAAGCAATTGTCAGTAATACCCACAGTCAACTTACTGGTGCCATGCCAGAGTTGTCCACTGCCAGTCACACCTGAACTACAGGCCTCTGGTAAATGCCCATGTCTCACCCACAGTGCCCTGTTAGGGACTGTCATGGAGTCCATAACACAAGCATAACACAGTCAGCAAAATGGAAAGAGAGGCCATGCTGCTAACTGCTAGGAGAAAACCTACCAATGTCAGAGAGCCAGAAATTTGGACAAAGCCATGAATAATTGGGTTAAAATGGTGCAAAGTGAATGACATCTTTGAAATACTGCTCTAATAATGTTATAATGTTGATGAAATGATTGTAGTAGCATGGAAAGTCTGATGGGTACGAAGTCTGAAACTGCAATCTCAACTGTCAGTAATATCTGACTTTAACCTTGAGTGACTTGCAAAACACTTTTTCTTGAAAAACACACTCATTTGGGTAACCAGCAAGATATATGAGTCATGAATGTAGACATTCTGTGATACTCTGTACAGTCGACAAACAGGGCTAGGAGTCTAAATATGGAAATGCACTCATTGCAGGCAGTCCTAACCCTGGAAGATGGTGACATGTCTGCACCCACAGAACCCTGGCCCACAGTCATGAGGAGTAACACACCCTTCCTTGATCACTCATCCTATGCAACATCCTGACCCTAAAATGTGGCCATCCAAGCAAAATGAGGTGGGCCATACATATATGTGAGACACATACACATACACATACCTCCAGGCTGCTCAAACAGTCTGACACACACAAGGCCCTCCAAGTGCAGGCAACCATTAAGAAGACCCCTATGCAAAGTACTGGTAGATATAGGCAAACATATCTGACCCAGAACACCCCCTTACATATCTTATCTCCTAGAAATTTGTCTGGAGTCTGCCTGTCACACTGATCAGACCAGGCCAGAACAGAAATGCACAGATCTTCTACCATTGTAATATATCTCCAAGGTGCTGGACTGTTTCACAGCTCCAGCAGTCAATTGCTCATAGGCACACCTCTCAGTAGGCTGGATTGTACAAGAATGTGTAGCATTTGGCCCATAATTGTGGTATGTGCATCATCCATAATGTATTCCTCTGGTAAATCACTGTGATGATCTGAGGAGGTATGCCACGAGGTACTGAAACAGTACATAACAGTATCAAATGGTATATATATCAGATGTCTGCTAAAACAAGCCCTGTAACCCTAGCAACCCATACATTACTGAGAGAAATACTCAAAATCACTGTATGGCCCATTGTCTCCCCATTTTGATAGGCTATCTCCAGATATCCTGCACCATGTTGAGAGATATGGCTGTAGCACAAAACAAACTGGACTGGAGTACAACAATCCCTGGAATGGAGTACCACATGTCCTATAGAAGGTCACACTGAGCATGCTCGTACACTTAGAGAAATGTCAGTAGGATCTAGGAATGAACAGGCCTTACCTACTCAGTGCACTTCCCATTGCCCTACTTTAGCAGTCCTGAAGATATCTGTCACCACAGAAATCCCTTTTGTCAGGCCTCCATCCTATAAGCTCTGTGACATGTGCAATAACAGTGTAACACTTATACAAATTGCTAGTTAGGTAGGAGTTCTCATCTCAGTCCTGGTAAATGTAAAAGTGTGTGTGTATTTAGAAGTTAAAGCTTTTGGGTCCATTCAAACCCAGTGCACTTCCCCTTTCCTTACTTTAGCAGTCCTGCAGATATCAGTCACCTTAGAAGTCCCTTTCATCAGCCTCAGCCCCATAAGCTCTGTGGTGCATGTGATAACTGTGTAACACTATAGTACAAATAACTAGTTAGGTAAGAGTTCTAGCAAATGTAAAAGAGTGTGTTTGTGTGTGTGTTTGTTTGTGTGTGTGTGTGTGTGTGTGTGTGTGTGTGTGTGTGTGTGTGTGTGTGTGTGTGTGTGTGTGTGTGTGTGTGTGTGTTTAGAAGTTAAAGCTTTTGGGTCCATTTAAACCCAGTACATCTCCCCTTTCCCTACTGTAACAGTCCTGTAGATATCAGTCACCTTAGAGGTCCCTTTCATCAGGGCTCAGCTCTATAAGCTCTGTGGCATGTGCAATAACTGTGTAACACTATAGTACAAATAGCTAGTTAGGTAGGAGTTCTACTCTTAGTCCTGGCAAATAAAAAAGTGTTTCTGTGTGTGTTTAGAAGTTAAAGCTTTAGGGTACATTCAAACCCGGTATACTTCCCCTTTCCCTACTTTAGCAGTCCTGCAGATATCAGTCACCTTAGAAGTCCCTTTCATGAGGCTTCAGCCCTATAAGCTGTGTGGCATGTGCAATAACTCCGTAACACTGTAGTACAAATAAATACTTAGGTAGGAGTTCTAATCCCAGTTCTGACAAATGTGTGTGTGTGTAAGTGTGTATGTATGCAGTTTAAAGTATTGTGTGGTCTCTCTCACCCAGTACATCACCCATTGCCATACTTTACAAGGGCTGATGATGTTTCTCACCTTAAAAGTACCTTTGGACAACCTTCACCCTGTAAGCTCTGTGGCACATGCAATAAATGTGTAACACTGCAGGAGCAATAAATAGATAGGTAGGGATTCCAATCTCAGTCTGGGCAAGTGTGTGTGTGTGTGTGTATGTGTGTGTGTGTGTGTGTGTGTGTGTGTGTGTGTGTGTGTGTGTGTGTGTGTGTGTATGACTAGTACCCTGTCTGTGTGGAGGTTGTTGTGTTTGTGTGAGAACCATATCCATTGGAGGGTGGGTTTTGCTACTTTTTGCTGTTTCCCACCCAGTACAAGCCCCAGTGTCCACATTACAAGGCCCACAGTTGTCATCCACTGTAGAGGGACCTGCAGACACTCTGCAGCCCTATAAGCATTGTGACATGTGCAATAATTATTTGACAGCATGGACTAGATAACAATATAGGCTGCCCAGCTAATCCTTGGATATCACTCCCCCTCTCAGGAATCATACACAAACACACGCAGGTAGGCAGCCACCCCTACATCAGTAGGTGGCCTGCAAACTGGTTCACAGATAGAACCCACAATGTGAAATCAGCGGACTCCATGTCAGACTGCTGAATAGTCATGAGTGGACTCCCACAGGTTGTGGACCTGGGTTCCCTCATGTTTGGGATCCACACCTCTGAGGACCAGCCCAATACAAAGGCACACTGGCTGACAATGTTTGCAGATGACTATACAGTGGGTGCTATTATTACCCCCCACATGAGGTTGACATCCTTCACAAAGGCCTCTTTGAGACATATGACTGTTGTCAGAACACTGGACATAAGCTCAATGCCATATGATGTGCCACCATCCCTTTTGGGTATGACATGGTTCCCATAAAGTAATATATTGATGATAGTCCACTGAAGACTGATGTTGGTATAATAGAACTGAGAACACAGGTTGACAGCGAGCTCTATGGTGACCAACACAGTGCCACTGTCTTCTGAAAGTCCTTCCATGTGTCACTTCTCCTGATGCAGGGTGTTGAATCCGGGAAGTAAAAGGACAGCGTTTCCCTGTACACTCCCCTCAGTAGGCCAATCAGTATGTATTATGTCCCATTTGCCATGTACCCCACTGGACACCAGCAACAACAAGAGAGACTACAAATGTACCTCACAAAGAGGATCTTAGGTACTACACATTTGCCCCATATGGACAGACTCCATCAACTGCAATGAATCTCTGTCTAATATTCGCTACTTAGGTGCAACATCTGCCTGACATGCACAGCCATGTCTGACACAAACCTGTCCCAAGCCTTACATCCAAAGAAACCAATCTGTCCACACAACATGCCCCAGATACTTCAACCCCATCTTCACCATCAACAGGACATGCTGGAGGGACAAGTTCACAACCAGGAGACTGGCTATGCTATGGAATAGATGCCACATACATGTCAAGCCAAGCACATAACTGGCCGTCTTCAAGAGAAATCAGGAGGAGTGGATGGGGAATAGAATACCCACCCTGGGGATCACTCCAGTGACTATACTCAGTAGACTAACTGGAAGTATCATCAGGTGGCACAATGCCAGTGTATTCCCATGGGCTAGCCTTGTAAAGCCTCCATGGCCATTTGCCACTTACACACTTATGACTCTTTGAACCTATGGATCTCAGTACTGTCAAATGTGTGTGTGTGTGTGTACATTAGTGTGTCTGAAAGTGTTTGTGAGTGTGTAAACATGCAGGTGAAAGCAGTTGGTGGCTCATCTCACCCAGTACAACTACCATTGCCATACCTTACAAGTGCTGTAGATGTTGTTCAATATATAGGTACCTTGGGACACTCCACAACCTATACGCTCTGTGGTGTGTGCAGAAACTGCATAACACTATAATACCAATAACCACATAGCTAAGAGTTCTAATATGAGTCCTGGCAAATGTGTGTGTTATTGTTTGTAAGTGTGCATATGTGTAGGTTACAGTATTTTGCGGCCTCTCTCACCCAGTACATCACCCATTGTCATAATTTGTAAGGCCTAGTGATGTCCCTCACCTTTGAAGTACCTTTGGACAAGTGTCACCCCATAACCTCTGTGGCACATGTAATAAGTATGTAACAATGTAGTAACAATAAATAGATATGTAGGGGTTCTAATCTCAGTCCTGGCAAATGTGTGTAAGAGAAGAGTATCTTGTGTGTGTGTTTGTGTGTGAATAAAATCCAGTGGATCAGCATGGATTCATACTTTACGCCATGGTACACACTGTACACATTCCTAAGTCTACTGTATGAGGTCCGCTGTTCATATCAACCATAGTGGTATCTTTAGACACTTTTCAGCCCTATAAGCCCTGTGCAACAGTATGGAATAGCATTTATTTTACATTTGATAACTGGGAAAGTCCATTGGACACAGGTCCTTTTTCAATGGAAGCCCAGGGAGAAAAGCTCCACAAATATAACATAACTGGCATAACATATACACAATGATTGACATAAATTGACACACTAGTGTATCACAGTCTACAAGTTGCTTTAGAAAATATACATTGATAATACATATTTTGAAGAGAGAAATACACTCAAAATATATATGCATACAGATAAGTCAATAAAAACATGTTAAGCAGTATAATGCAATTAAAAATGTAGAAGTCAAAGGTACAGTAGTAGATACAGCAATTTATAGGTAGTAAAAGCTCAAAGTGATGAGTCAAAATTGCAGTATGAAAAGGTGGAACTAGCATGGGCAAGTACAGGAACATAGCCATGTAGTATGGAGGTGAGTTCATAGTGCTTTTTTAAACTGAGTTAGTGAGGAGATGGAAGATAATGTTGGTTTGAAGAGAGTTCCATGTTTTAGAAATGCTGTTAGAGAAAAATGATTCCCCTGCTGTGTTATTGACTTTAGTTACTTCAAGAAGGAATTTATTACTGAAGCGCAGAGTTCTATTATAAGGGTAGGAATGAAGTAGGTTTTGCAGCGAGGGGACTGTTTCTGGTTGGTTAAGGATTTTATGAGCAAAAGTAAGTTGATTGTATAGTAAGAGTTGGGGGAACTCTAGCCAGTTGAGCTGCTTTAGAAATGTGCAGTGATCTGAATGGGGCATCCAGAGGCAAACCTAGCTATTTTGTTAGAGCAAGAGTCTAATTTAGCTAGCTCTGTCTTCCTAAGGTTAGTAAGAATTGGGGAAGCATAGAGAAGTGTGGAGATCAGATGAGTGTTTGTTATGGTAGATTTTGTGTGTTTGGTTTAATACTGTTTATTTCTATAAAGGGTGCCCAGCTTTGTATTTACTTTCTCAATGGTCTGGGTGATATGTATGTCCAATCTTAATTTGTTATCAAGCTCAACTCCAAGGAGTTTTGTGTGTGCAGTGGGGGAGATGACAGTGTTATTATTAGATGTGATGTTAAAGGTAGGGTCTATAGGGGAGGATCGAGTAGGTTTAAAGAGAAGAAGTTTAGTTTTAGCAGGATTAGGAATAAGTTGTAGCTTGGTAAGCCAGATTTCAATAGCAAAGAAGGATTCTTTAGTAAGGGTGTGGAGTTTGTGTAATGAAGCTGCACATATTAATGTGGAGTCATCTGCATATTGTATGATAGATGCATGAGGAGTAGAAGTCTGAAGGCTGTTAGTAAAGAGAGAGAGAAGTAATGGGCTGAGTAATTAGCCTTGGGGTACTCCAAGAGTGACTGGAAGTAGAGGTGAAAGTTTGTGCTCCCAAAAGACTGCTTTCTAGCGACCGGTTAAATAGCTCTGGAATCAGGATATGGAGGATTGGCTAAGTCCTCCTTGATATGTAAACTATGACTAACCATATCAAAGGCCTTAGATAGATCCAGGAAGGTAGCTGATACATATTTGCCGTTGTTTCTGTGGAAGTTTACAGTGTTGGTAAAAGACATTAGAGTTGTGGTGGTACTGTGAAAGGGACGGATGCCATGTTGAGTGTTAGAGAAGTTTATAGGTATGCGAGTAGTCGGGGCGGCCACGGTGGTGCAGTGGTTAGCATTGCCGCCTCACAGCAAGAGGTTCTCCGGTTCAATCCCCGGCTGGGGTGCCTTCTGTGCGGAGTCTGCATGTCCTCCCTGTGGGCGCGTGGGTTTCCTCCGGGTGCTCCGGTTTCCTCCCACATCCCAAAGACATGCTTCAGGTGGATTGGACACTCTAAATTGGCCCTAGGTGTGTGTGTGAGTGTGCCTTCTGTGGAAGGTTGGGCGCCGGGCTGGCAACTCGACACTGTAAAACTCCACTGCCAATTAATGTGCGGACAAGGTGATCCGCTGTGGCGACCCCTAACCGGGAAAAGCCGAAAGAAGAAGAAGAAGATAGGTATGCGAGTAGTCCATAATTTGGATGTGAATGCATTTTTCCATAATTTTGGCTATAGGGGATAGAATAGCTATTGGCTTGTAGTTAGTTCATTAAAATTATCTCCTTTATGTAGAGGGATACTATGGGATACTTTTCATTTTTCAGGGACAAGGGCTTCAGATAAAGATCTATTAATTAGGATGGCAACTGGGTATGCAATGGCATCAGCAGCTGTTTTAAGAAATTCAGCTGGTAATTTGTCTGATGCTAGTGTTGTGGGCTTAAGTTTCTTAAGGTATATTCTGATCATATCAGTAGGGACAGGTTGAAAGTGGAATATGTTGTGGTTTGTGGGTGTTTGACAGGGTTCTGTGAGGGAAGAGTTATGTTTATTTTACTGGCTGGCTAAGGCTATAATGGTTTCAGTAAAGAATTTGTTGAATTGTGCGGTTATGTTTTCTGTTGTGTCAGTAAGGGTAGAGGAGGGAGTACTACTTCTACCAGGTAGAAGTATTTTGTTAATGGTAGCCCAGAACTTTGGTGGGTTATTTTGATGTTTTATTTGTAGATTGTAGTAGTAGTTGATTTTGTTCTCTGGTTCAATCCTCGGCTGGGGTGCCTTCTGTGCGGAGTCTGCATGTCCTCCCTGTGGTCACGTGGGTTTCCTCTGGGTGCTCCAGTTTCCTCCCACATCCCAAAGACATGCTGTAGGTGGATTGGACACTCTAAGTTGGCCGTAGGCGTGAGTGTGTGCATGTGGGTGCCTTCTGTGGAAGGTTTGGTGCCAGGCTGGCAATTCAATACTGTAAAACTCCACTGCCAATCATGAGTGGACAGGTGATCTGCTGTGGCAACCCCTAACTGGGAAAAGCCGAAAGAAGAAGAAGAAGTAGTAGCTGATTTTGTCTAGTTTCACTAGTTTCTTACATTTTTTGGGGAGCTCTTGGTATGTTTGCTTAGCAACTTGGGACTTGATTTTATGCCAGTGGTCCCAGGCTTTGTCTCTAGTTTTCAGTAGGAATCTGGTATTTTTAGTTAGCCATGGGGAGGGGTTGGATTTAATTCTAATGGTTCTGGGAGGGGCATGTAGGTTTAAGATATTTAGAAAGGTAGTATTGAAGTGCTTTGCTGCTTTGTCAAGATCAAGATGTTTTAATGGAGTCCAATTACAACTTTTTAGGTCAGATATGAAGTTGTTGGGGTTGAAGTTCTTTATATTTCTTATTAGTTTGTAGATTGTGCCTTAGGTCTAATGAGACTGCTATCATAGCAGAAAGGTTGGCAGATGGTCACTTAGCCCATCAGGGAGGCAACCTACCTGAGATGGGAGGACTGGTCTATTAGTGAGTATCCAATCAAGAATAGAGTCCCTATTGGAAGTTTTACAAATAATAAGATAGGTACTGGCAAGTGTGTGTGTGTGTGTGTGTGTGTGTGTGTGTGTGTGTGTGTGTGTGTGTGTGTGTGTGTGTGTGTGTGTGTGTGCGCACATTGGTGTGTATAACAGTGGTTGTGAGTGTGTAGACTTGTATGTGACATTATTATGAGTATTCTCACATCCAGTACAGCCACCATTGCCATACCCCACAAGGCCATGTGATATTAACCTTACAGGTACCTTGTAACACTCATCACACCAGTAGTCCTGTGCCAACTGCAATAATTACATAATAGTGTGGTACCACAACTGTGATCCTGTGAGTGCATATGTGTGTGTGTGTGTGTGTGTGTGTGTGTGTGTGTGTGTGTGTGTGTGTGTGTGTGTGTGTGTGAGTGTGTGTGTGTCTGTGCACGTGAGTGAGTGTGTGTGTGTGTGTGTGTGTGTGTGTGTGTGTGTGTGTGTGTGTGTGTGTGTGTGTGTGTGTGAGTGTGTGAACAGTATTCTCTGTGTGTTTGGTTGACACAATAACCTCTGGGGTTCAGGGTGTTAGCAATGTGAAGTGTGTTCCACCCACCCCACTTACCATTGTCCACTATACTAGAGCTGATGTCAGACACCATAGACTGAGATACAACCCCTCAGCCCTATAAGCTGTGAAGTACATGCAAGAACTGTTACGCAGACCTGGGAAATGTGTGCAGAAACAGCTGTACCCCGACAATGACATGGTTGATGTATTACTACAGTGCCATACCCCTTGTTGATGATGTCTACAGGGCCACATTCTGCTGACATACAGACACCTGGAACACAAACAGAATACAGCATGTGAGAACACATTCGCTTAGTGTTACTAACACCAATAATGCATCATGGCTGAAAATGTGCACACACATTCTGATGTGTACCCATTACAAATGCCATATGACAGCATCTTACACAGCATTAAATAGCTACACTCTACTAAAGTCACCCTGTGCATCAGACCCATATAAGCATGTGCATGCATCAATGGTATGGGTGGCATGGATGTGGCACAGGTATCATCATATGCACAGTGTGTTGTGTGGGTCTGCCAGAAGCCTAGGCTGGGCCACATGGTTGACATCATGTGTGTGTGCTTTTGGGGAGTGTTCATTAAATGGGCAGTGTAGGGGTGTGGTGTGTGTGTGTGTGTGTGTGTGTGTGTGTGTGTGTGTGTGTGTGTGTGTGTGTGTGTGTTTGTGTGTAGGTGACTTTTCTGATAGTGATGTGTGTGTGCTTGTATACACACAGTCACTCCATGTGGGTGCCCTACACAGGAGTATTTTGGAAAGCTGTGGGCCATATATGGCAGAGTGTACAGTTCACCATCTCTGGCCATGGGCATGGGAACTGGGCTTGCCAAGGGTATCACCGGCACCACCAGGGCCAAGTCCAGATGCAGTACTACTCCACGCTGGTGACTGCTGCCTGCTGGATCTGCATCCCTTTTGCGGCCAGACAGGATCACATGCCCATGGCCTGCTGCATCATGGCATGGACAGCACACCCCCTTCAGTAGTGCTGGTGGTAATGCCAGCATGAGGATGTGATGCTGCACAGTCATGTAGACTCTCAGCTGATTGTGGTGCTGCCCTACAGCCACATGGCTGCTAGCCAGCATCAGCCAAATGCTCAAACACAGATATTCCACAGTCGAGGAGTGCCAAGGTCTCCCCCCCAACATCTATCCATGACCCCAGTATGCTCACAGATGGCTGCAGTGAGTTCATTTTCCCATGGACACCAGGGACATGCTCATGCATGACCCTACGTATATGTCTGGTATTATGTTCATTACGTGCCACCATGACAGCCTGAAACATGTGTTTGGTGACTGCTAATATGGCACTTGCAACAGGGGCATGATGGGCTGCAATCCTACTCCAAGCACTCCTGCCCATCTGCCTGTGTGGGACCTCACCAGTACTTTGGCTATGGCTAGTGCCTGCACCTTCAGTTGCCATTGACACCATAGTAACCTGTTCCATGCACCACCCCCCAATTGTCCATTATCTGTGGTCACTGGTGACTGGGTATGTGTGAGTATTGTGACTTTGTGTGGGGATGGGGTTGACAATAGTGGGATGCCAACCAATGGCACAGTATCACCCCTGACAACCCCAGCTGTGCCTCACTATGAGTATCATAATGGTCAGATTCAACAGAGATACTGACATCAGTATCAGAGCGGGAGGGACCACAGCCACCATATCCACCTTTGAGTGATAAACAACATATGTAAATTACTACTCACACTATAAGGTTTGCTGGTATACACACACACACACACACACACACACACACACACACACACACACACACTCACACACACACACACACACACACACACACACACACACACACACACACACACACACACACACACACACACACACACACAGACACACACACACACATATATAAAAACATATACACACACACATATACACACACGCACACACACACACACACACACACACACACACACACACACACACACACACACACACACACACACACACACACACACACACACAGAGGTGAGGTGCCTCAAAGGCATTACACAGACCTCACATTAGCCGACTGGGGGCATTCACGACACACAATCAAAGAATAACATACACACTCTGGACGGACCCTCAGCATCATGCAGTGCAGCCATTTCCAATTACATTTACTATAAATATACACTTCTGGGATATGTGACTGGTGCTAGTAGGCTATAGACCTTCTCCTAGCATACACTGCACCCATGTAAATGATTGGTCTTCACCTGTATACACTGTGGCATCTCCTACAGAACATACCCCCAACTGTACAAGGTTTTGCTGAATGTCTACATGTGTGGCTCATATATTTGGTCTGTTGCTCATAACTCCTGTTTTTGTCTAATACATTACTGGGTTGTCCTGTGGATTGGTACCACTAAGTAATGTCCTAATTGGAGGTGCAGACTGCGTAACCTGCAGTACGTGTATTTTAAAAGGAAGCCAGTTACTCAAACAACTTCCCAAGCTTACAGTGGCTACAGTAAGTGTACACATACCTGTTAACATGCCAGGTATTTGTTATATATCACATGAGACCTCAGAAATCAGGTCATAACATTGCCATCATTTCATATGACATATAATCTGTGCAATTCAACTGAAGAACATACACATCAGTTATAGATAACATATGGTAACTGAAATAGGTAAATAGGCTGGTTGCATGAGTGTGCACACCCTTAAAGTAATTTAAGTTAAAGCAACTTTTGATTTAATCACAGCATGCAGTCCTCTTGGGAAGGTGTCTATCAGCATGGCACAAATTGACTTGCCAATGTCTGCACACTCTTCCTTGCAAAACACCTCCAACTATGTCAGATTGCAAGGGCATCCCCTATGCACTGCCCTCTTCAGGTCACCCTGCATATATTCTATTGGACATAGTTGTGGGCTCTGACTCGGCCAGTATAAAATGTTGCATGTGTTCAGGTGAAGCCATCCTTTTTTTGATATGGATGTATGGTTTGGGCCATTGTTGTGTGGAAAGGTGGAATTCCTCACCATCCACAGATATGTGGCAGACACCAGAACATTTTGGAGCCACAAGGGACTAGTGCTTAGAACTGTTCATAATCCCCTCTAACCTGGCTACAGCCCCAATTCCAGCTTGTGAAAAGCAACCCCAAAGCAGGACACTGCCTTCACCATGCTTCACCATGGGGTGTTGTTGTTGTGGTGATGTTCAGTGGTGATATTGTGCCAAACACACCTGTCAGAATTGTAGCCAAAGAGTACAACCATGGTCCCATATTACCATAACACATTTTCCCATTTGATTTTTGGAGACCTGATGTATTGTTTTCAGACTTTCACCAGGCCTGAATATTGTTTGGTGTGAGTAACCTCTGCCATTTTCCAACCCTACTCTATAGGGAGGACATATGGAGACCATGGAAGGTTGTTGTGATGTAGTACACACCCAATACTTGCTGGAGATTCCTGCTACTCCTTTACTGTTGCTGTAGGGCTGATGGCAGCCTTCCTGGCCAGTTTTGGTCTTGTATTCTCATGGACTTTGGTGGGATGTCCACTCATTCACAATGTCACTGTAGCCCCATATTTTCACCACCTTTTGATGACTGTCTGCACTGTGTTCCATGGCATGTGCAATGCTGTGGAAATGTTTTGGTAGCCTTCTCCAGGCCAGTACTTCTCAAACATGTGGTCCCTTAGCAGCTTCATCAGCTCTATGTGAACCATGGCTGTTGCTGTAGCAGCCAACTGGGTATATATTGTTGTTAATCAAAGAGTCTCTATAAGTGATGGCTGTTGTGTACCCAATAAGATGTACTGTTATAGTTATATCGAAAGTTGCCTCAACACAGCACTAGCTTCAGCCTGTGCACACATATGCATCTAGGTTGTTGTACTATTGTTATGTGTCATTATTGTTCCCCTAACAGATTTGTTTGCTTTACAATTGAATTGTACAGGTTGTAGGTCACATGAGAGGTTGGCAGTATTTTGAACTTCTCTATTGTGCTCTCATTTTTGTGTATTATACATAAATGACATTCTAACAGGCGTGTACACCATTTATATGCACTGTATACCACTAATTTTTACAGTATGACTTAGTTTTGGACCTTTGTCCTCCCATTTTGTCAGTCTTTGTCCAGGTGTCCTGCAATGACAGGTTGTGAGGTATGATACAGATATGACATCTCCTGCAAATAGGCCCTTGTCATGACCACCGTAATGCAATGCAGTAAACACTATCACAGGTGAACATTCAGATATTGCCAAATGGCTGAGTATAACAGTTGTGTGCATGGTCACATGCATTAACTTTAGCATGCCTGAGGTGCTGATGAGCTACAACAGGGAAACTCCATAATTACCTGGTTCAGGCTGCTGTCTCATGCATAGACCAGAGGAACCTATGTAGTTGTGAAGGAGAGGTATTGTCAGCAGATTCACATTATGCACTGGTACAAGATGAATGCTACAGTTCTGCATAGGTACAATACACACTATGATATTACACAATTTGCAGTCCTTCACCACAGATGTGGACTTGTGTGCATTACTATACCCCACCCACTAATCCATTTGCACTGACATATGCATCTAGAGATTCTGTAGAAGACAGTTTAAATGCTACCTCATTATATTGATGTGCATTTTGGCCTTACATGGATGATCCTCGCCTATTGCCTGAGTGCCACCCACCTACACAACTGTTGTTTCCTGTGTTGAGTTTGTGTGGGGGCTACCCCATGGTTGGCAAGGAGCTCCTCTGTCACCGTAAGTTAGGCCTGTGCAGCTGACCCCCCCCCCCCCCACTGGTAGCAGTACAGTCCCTGACTATAGCAGCAGCCCTTTGCCAGGCACAATGTATCAGGTCAGTTGCTCTATGCCTGACCTGATCATATGTGAAGATGGCCTTGTGATTGCCCTTAGTGGATTTGTCCAATTTGTACTCATAGTTAACCTTACAGTAATCCACCTGTGATGTAATATGATTGTTCACACAAAGGTTTCCATGCTGCCCAGTTGATGCCTGCCAATATAACATCACATGATGTGCTTTGTGCATTGCTGCTGTCCAGCAAAGGGGTTTTCTCTACCTTGATGAGACAGGTTTTACAAGTAGGGTATTACTGAGGCCATACATCTATGTGGGTGGTCATATAGCTGTTTGTAGTAGGCATGGACTGAAGGTCAGAACACAGTTGGCCACCCCTACAATTTCAACTTGATACTCATGCTTATTATACTACCCATGTCTGTGTCAGGGCAATGACACCACCAGTAGCTGTAGAGGTGTAACTCTGCTGGATGCACAGAAACTAAGGTTACACATGTGTACAACATGCACAGCTTATTCACCTGATGTTTTGCATCCCATGTCAGTTGTTATGAGGCAGCCAAGTACACCTACCCATACATGCATACATACATATGCACAGGTAATACCTGCTATACATTTCTGTTCTATGTCAGTAGGGCACAATGTAATGGCAGTCTTGATGCTCAGTCATGTCAACCTGTTAGGGGAGGACATCTGCAGAACAATGCACATATATGGTGGGTTATGAGCCGCAATTACTGACACTTTCTTCATATTGTTGTAACACACATATGTCATTTGATAGTGCAGTAGCATTTGCATTCACAGACTTACCCTGGAGGATGTCTGATGCTCATATGGCAGGCAGAGAGGTGAAAGGCTAGGTGTGTGGCAGTGAGGGTAGGAACTGTTAATGTGAGTATGACTGGTATGGGGACAGAGCTAGCTGATATGCTGGACAGAGGAAAGGTGGATATATTGTGTGTGCCAGAGACCAGATAGAAGGGATGTAAAGCTGTGTGTAACAGAGTTGGGTACAAATAGTTCTATCATGGTGTGTATGGGAGGGGAAATGGTGTAGGGGTTAACCCAAAAGGAACATTATGCCAAGAGTGTTTGTGAAGGTGATAAGAGTGTCGGATAGAGTGATGTTCAGGAGGCTGGGAATTGATAGTGTAATGTTGACAGTTGTTAGTGCATATGCTCCACTAATTGCATGTGTGATGGATGAGACAGACGTACTTTGATGTGGTTGGATGAAGTGGTGATGCGTGTACCAAAGGGTGAGTGAGTGGTGATTGGAGCAGATTTCAATGGGAATGTTGGTGAAGGGTACAGAGGGGATGCAGAAGTAATGTGTAGGTATGGTGTTAAGCAAAGGAATGCAGAAGGTGAGATGGTGGTGGAGTTTGTAAAAGAGGTTTGACATGGGTGTGGTGAATACATAGGGGCATAGGGTGACATACAAGAGTGGAGGAAGATGCACACAGGTGGATTATCTTCTATGCAGATGGGCCTGTTTGAAGGGGATTGGTAGCTGTAAAGTGGTGACAGGGGAAAGTGTAGTTAGGCAGCATGGAAGGTTGGCCTGTGGGATGATGGTGATCAAGAAGAAGGGGAGGAGTGTGAAGGCAGCAGCACAAATGAAATGGTGGATACTGAGAAAGTGTGGTTGTGAGTTTGAGTTCAGGGAATAGTTAAGACAGGCAGTGGGTTGCAGTGAAGCATTAGCAAATATCTGGGTAACTACATTCGAGCTAGTAAGGGAGATGAGTAGAATGGTGCTTGGTGTGACATCTCCACAGAAGGAGGACAAGGTGATCTGGTGGTGGCATGAGGAAGTACAGGGGAGTATACAGAGAAAGAGGATGGCCAAGGAGAAGTGGGATTATCAGACAGATGAAGAAAGTAGACAGGTGTATAGGGAGATGGGGTGCATGGCAAAGAGTGTGATGGCAAAGGCTGAGGATGGGGCATCTGAAGGGTTATATGTAAGGCTGGACACCAAGGATGGAGAATAGGACCTGTACCAATCATCTTGACAGATGCATGTAGCTAGGAAGGATGTTCAGCAGATAAGGCTGAGAAAGGATAAGGGTGGAAGTGAACTCACTAGTAAGGACAGTTTTTTCTAGCAGGTGAAAACAGTACTTTAATTGGCTGTTGAATGAAGAGAATTTGAGAGTGAGAAGGTTGGATGATGTGGGTATGGTGAATCAGGTTATGCAACATGTTATCAAGGGGGAAGTAAGGATAGCTATGAAGAGGTTTAAGAATGGAAAGGCTATTGGTCCAGATTACATACCTGTGGAAGCATGGATGTGTTTAGGACAAGTGACAGTGGTCTTTTTAACCAAATTGTTTACTATAATGTAGGAAAGTGAGCAGATATGTGAGGAGTGGATAAATGTGTCTGGGTACTGATTATGAGAATAAGGGTGGTGTGCAGAGCTGTAGTAACTACAGAGGGATAACATTGATCAGTCACAGCATGAGGTAATGGTAAAAGGTGGTGAGAGCTGGGATAAGAAGGGAGGTGAAGATTACTGATCAGCACCATGGTTTCATGCCAAGAAAGAGCAGTACAGATGCGATGTTTGCTCTGCGAGTGTTAATGGGGACATACAGAGAAGGTCAGACATAACTGCATTGTGTCTTTATGGACTTAGAGACAGCATATGACAGGATGACTAGAGAGGAGTTATGGTATTGTATGAGGTGTTCAGGAGTGGCAGAGGAATCCGTAAGAATGCTACATGATATGTACAAGGCTAGTATTACAGTAGTGAGTTCTGCATTGGGAGTGACAGGTCTGTTTAAGGTGGAGGTGGGAGTACATCAGGGATCAGCTATATGCCCTTTTTTATTTGCAGAGGGGATGGACAGGTTGACAGACATGATCAGACAGGAGTCCCCCTAGACTGTGCTGTTTGCTGATGACATTGTGGTTTGTAGTGAGGGTAGGAAACAGGTTGAGGAGACCCTGGATAGGTGTTGGTATGGTCTAGAGAGGGGAGGAATGATGGTCAGCAGGACTAAGATGGAATATATGTGTGTGAATGGGAGGGAGGATGGAGGAATGGTGAGGGTGCCGGAAGTAGAGTTTTCAAAGATGGAGAGGTGTAAATACTTGGGAACAACAGTTTAGAGTAATGGTGAGTGTGGGGGAGAGGTGAACATGTGAGTACGGGCAGTATGTGGGTGGTGGGGAAGAGTGTCATGTGTGATTTTTGACAGACAAGTACCATTAAGAGTGATAGGGAAGGTCTATAAGAGGGTAGTGAGACCAGCTATGTTATATGGAGTTGGAGACATTGGCAGTGAAAAAGAGGCACAAGTCAGAGCTGGATGTAGCAGAGTTACTGATGGTATGATTTGCACTGGGTGTGGCCTAGCAGTGTCACAGTCAGTATTGTGCAACACACACTCCAGTAGTGGTCATATATAAGCCGTCCTTTCCTGGGGTGACTCAGGGCCCTGAGCTGTGTTCTATGTCACTGCAGACAGACACAGTTTCTATGGCCATAGGTTCTGCTCAGCAATATATCAGTACAGCATGTGTTGCTGAGACATAATATTGTTTGAACTTCCTATTTTCCACATTTACATGCCCCCTACTACATTCCATTGCAGGCTTAATTGTTTGAAATAGCTGTGTTTGTTTTCAGTTCAGTTGGTATTCTTCATCAGTCTCAATGTGTGTGTGTGTGTGTGTGTGTGTGTGTGTGTGTGTGTGTGTGTGTGTGTGTGTGTGTGTGTGTGTGTGTGTGTGTGTGTGTGTGTGTGTTTGTGTGTGTCTCTCTCTGTCTGAGACAGATGTAGAATTTACATCTGTTTTGTATAGGCAGAATCTTGCCTTTAGTAGGTAATGCTCATGAGCAGCTGATGGCCTGTGCACTAGTTGGAGTCCCCTACTTGCTAATTGCATGTGGAACAGCTGTGGTATCATTCCCCTACCCAATAGTATGGAAACACACTCCTATAACTGAGTACTTCATCTGGGTGTTTCCCGTTTTCCTTGCCTGGAAGGAGTACTTCATAGAGGTGTGTGACAAACAGCATTACAGAGTGTAGCTGAGAATACCACTTACAACAAACACTGTGGAGATAGTCCAACAAACTGAGGGAGAATGTTCCAGACATTGGGACAGAATATAAGTATTTCTGTTATACAGTTGAAGTAATGCTAGTTTGACACAGTCTGTGTGGATATGGCTGCTTTGCATGAATTTAAGTCTGATAGTGTTATGTGGTTGACATAACTCTCAACTGTAGAGCTATCCACAGACTGGCCAGAGTTTGGACTCTTGTATTTGGTGTGTTACTCACACATCTTTTGGCCTTGGAAATTCAGTAGTATACTCTGAGGATTGCAGTCAGTAAATGGTAACATCCATGTGTGTTTCTGACTTCATATCCCTCAGAACATATATGTTACAACAACCCTGTTACACCAGCAACTTTCTCAGTTTATGACAGCAATATGTCAATAATGCCCCTGTGTTTGGGCCTCTGCCCCTAAGTATGTCAGGCTTTGTCCAGATGTCTTGCTGTATAGGTGTATAGGTGTAGTATATCATTATATAGTGACTTCATTCCAGATATCATCCCAGTGATGTATCAGACTGCCAGACATGTTATGTGTAGAAGGCCTTATATATGAGGATGAAGCCTGGACATTCTATGGGATTCTAGACAGTTGAGATGACTGTGTATTTCTGACAATTGTTGACAGACTGTCAGGATTGTGTAGCAGTGTATTGTGAATGTGTTATTTGGCCTGTGTAGGGGGTAGCTGTAAGTGTTGAGGGTCCTGTTCTATCTGACTTTGCATGCTGCTCCAGCTTCTGGTGCTGTATCAGCTGTATATGTTTGTAGGGGCAGACTGAGACATGTCCCATACCACAGTCAGGCATCAGACTATACTGTGAATTGAGCCAGTATATATACTGGTAGTGTGTGAGTAGCAAACATGCTGATGATTTTGTTCTCACAGTCCATATACTCTACTGTTCCTGTGGCTTACCAGTATGTCACTTTGAATGTGGTGAGATTGGTTCTGGGTATGCACTTTCACGCTGGTGTCTGTTGGTCAGTGCTGTTACATCCCTGTAGTGCCTGATACATTTGCAACTACATTTGTATTCCTCCATATCAAAATTGGGTTTGTGTTGTGTCAGTTTGCCTGTAGTTTAAACAGCACTTGGTGACATGCCTAGCAACTCAGTGTAGTTTACCTACTGGGATGTTATGTCCCGATATTTATCATCTGTACTGTTGCCTGGCCCCCATACATGTTGTGTATGTCTGACTCATCAGTGGAATGATGTGAAGATTTATGTCCATGAGTAGTAGGGAGTAATTTGGTTTTGGACTTGGGCTATTCCAGTCAATATATGGTACAACAGACACGAGGCCGTTACTGCATCAACTGTGTCACCTTATCTACTCCAGCATTTGGGATATGTTCCCAGTTTCATGCCTTTACACCCCCCTTGGTAAAGCTTGGTCGAGATTTGTTGCACTAAGGGGTTCTGATCTTACCTCTCGACTGGCCAGATTGTTTCTGACCATCCATAATTATTGCTCACATGTATGATCTGTTCCATGGAATCATTATTTTCATTTCTGTGGTAAATCACTGTGATGATGTGAGGATTTCTGTCTGTAAATGATGAGATACATTTCAGTTTCAGAAGTCACATACTTCTGAACATGTATGGTGACATGAACCCTGTTACTGTAGCAACATTCTACATTTATAACTGCAGTATGTACATTATGTCCCTGTTCTTGGACCATTGCCCCCCCCCCCCCATTTTGACAGTCTTTGTCTAGACTTATTGCACTAAGAGGTGTAGAGGTATGGTACTGGGTATGACTCCTCTAAATGTTATTGGCATATATATATATATATATATATATATATATATATATATATATATATATATATATATTCCTTTTTTTGGTATCTGTACATATGTTTATATAACAATATAAATGTATATATCTATACGTATTTGTTTTATATATATATATATATATATATATATATATATATATATATATAGCTCCATATATCTGATGCATATACTTTTTAATATTTATCTATCACCATACACATCTATATCTATATATTTATATATACGGAATGTGACTGATTCCACAGTGTTTGTTCCCTACTATTCTATACCTGTATTGAATGATATATTTGAAAAAACAGCATTTGTTGTTGCACTCAGATGGTGTAGTGGTTAATTGCTCTGACTATGGTGTACAGGATACTGGGTTCCAGACTTGGCAGTGCTGATTATTTTGTTGCTGGGTAGAACAGTGGCTGATGGAGCCAGGGTGATTATGGCAATTTTAAGCAGTTGTAAGTGGGTTCACGCGGATTTGTGTGATGGTAAGCAATGCCACCACAGGAAACTGATTAGTCTGTGTAGGTATCACTTAGCATTATGCAAACTCACTTACTGTTGCTTACTGCTGCTTATTGCAGCTTATCCCACTTACCCCCATGCTAATTTCTTTAAAATATAGAAAAAAAAGGTAATAGGAAAGTGGTGAAAAAGGGGGCATGCAGAAGGAAGAACATGAAAGATAGCTAGGGATGTGCAGGATGGGTGTAGGGAAGATCCATAGCTGTCCATTTCTGATACAGCAACAGCTGTGCATTTGTACAGGATTTGGAGTTGAATTTGGACACTCAAACCCCTGAGAGAAGGGTGAGGACAACAATAATGTGTTGTTAAGCCAATTAGACCAGTCCACTGGACACATGTGAAAAATGGACAGCTATGTATAAGGCAACATTTTTGTGTGGGTACATATTGCCCTTTTTTATAAGGTGAGAGCGGGATGTTGGGGAAGGATAGTAGGTATATTTGGGAAGGTAGTTTGGGTAGGAAGACAGACAAGACAGCAGACAGGGGTGGTATATGATACATGTGGCAGGTAAACAGCTTTGATGGGGAGGGGGGTTGGGAATCGGATGCCCACGAGCCATCAAATGGATACAGTGGAACTGATGTCCCTCCCCATGGGCAGTCACCACTGTACCTTCACAGCCCCAAAGGTGGCTGTGCTGGGGGCTGAGCCGGAGGGGCAGGCTGACCCTCAAAATGCTTTACCAAGCCCTCAAGTTAGCTTAGCTGATCACTGAACTCCTTTCAAACTCACTATGCACCAATCCCCAAACCTGACGACAGGTGATGGTGTCCTGTTCATGCCCATTCCTGGGGAGGACTGGCCCCATTCCCTGAGGTGATTCCACTTGAAGTTGGTCCAGGACCAGTGGACGAGGAGGTCCCTGGTTGGGTCCCAGATGTGCTGGGGCCCTGTGCCATGGCCAGTTGAGGTGGAATAGATGGCTCCACTGGGATTGGTCTTCAAGACATGCTAGACAGGGTTGGGAGGGTGGCCTAATTGTTAAGGTGTTTGCCTTACAAACACAAGGTACATGGTTTGAATCTCACAGGGGATAACTGGCTAGGCTTAAAATGTCTCTCAAGGGCAGTTAACCTAGTACTAACCTATGAACCTATGAACCTATGGTGTTGAGGTTTTACAACATATGTTGGTTAGTCATGAGCAACACATTCCAGGATTAGTTATAACAGCATGCATGGGTGTTCCCGTTAACCCAAAACAACAGATTTGAAACAGTTGCATAGCAAACAGAACACATGTATATGGGGAACCAGAGTGGATATTATAATGAGATGCAGATAACATTGATAGCAACAGGCCACCAATGATAGTATTTGAACAGGGAACGTTAATAATCAAATGTTTAAATATTTGGAGAACTATAGGACACGTCCCAACAGTAGGTTTTGTGAAAAACATACCCATTGATTTATGTGTTTAGATTATTGGTGCAGATAGGGTGGGAGAGAGAAAGAGAAAGAGATGTCAGTTAAAAACTGTATAGGCTTCAATTGCTCACAACTTTAATGATCATTGCTCAAATCATTACTCTCCAGATATTACCTCACTTTACAGCTACCTATGGCCTTGGTTTGGGCAGTTGAATGTTTGTACACAGTCTATAATTACAGCCTTCTTACAGCTCATTTATACCTTTTCTTACCTGGCAGGCATGTGGAGGAAATTACTCTTAATGCTACCTGACTGTTTCTACCCGTATTCACATAGTCAGGGATACATATGTGCACTCATAGTGTGTGTGTGTGTGTGTGTGTGTGTGTGTGTGTGTGTGTGTGTGTGTGTGTGTGTGTGTGTGTGTGTGTGTGTGTGTGTGCTACTGCCATACTCCTCCTTAATTTCTATCAGTCACCCTGGGTGTTGGCAGCAGTGACCACTAGCTGTGACAGAGTGACACTTGAGGGGCATTTCTTGGAGGAGACTACTTGGTGCATGCACTTATCTTGCTGTCATTTGCAGCCTTGTGGTTGGACAGTGGGTTTTGTACACAGTATATAATTACAGCTTTCTTACAGCTCATTTATACCTTTTCTTACCTGGTAGACCTGTGGAAGAAATTTATGTTAACAATACCTGACTGTTTCTACACATATTCACATATTCTTGGGTGAGATTATGCATACAGCTTAATACCAGTCCCGGGATTCAACAGTGCCTATTTGTACAAAAAGGTACAAGAAGGTTGTGTTTCATCATAATGAGCTATTGTGGAACTGATGTTGCTTTCTTGACTGTTTTCTGCATAATACTCTCGTTTTGACACTCTGCTTTGCAATTATGACATTCATGCATGGCAGATAGTTCTTATACTGTGTATTCATACCTTCACATATTACAGTATGGAAAACAATGGTTGACACAACATTGCTATTCAGGTATCAGATTTTGGTGCATGGAATATTTCTTATAGTTAATCTGTTTTAAAACTCCATAATCTACGTCAGATGAGCCTCAATTAATTAATGCTGTCAGAGCCATAGTTTCTGTGCAGAACCGGTACACATTCAGATTTGTACTACCACATACCAAAGTAAACACAACAGTCTAGGGTTTTGATTTTTATTGACAGGTACTGATACTTTTATTGATATATATCCTGTACATCAGTATTACTCTGCTAATGTCTCATTTATTCAGTACAAATAATACACATTTCTAACTACTGGCAGCCTTTCTATTTATTTTCCCTAACTACTGCAAGCTAGATTTGTACTCACCAGCCTCACAATGCAGCCTTAGCAGCCTGCTGCTGTGGATGTCCATGTTTGCAGTCCTCTCATCTGCAGCTGTACAGGAGATAGAGAAGCATGTATGCATACCTATCCATCTCATACTTAGGCTGGACTTTTTTACACAATAATTGATACCAATACTTACACACTGCTGAGACATTCTGTGCCAGAGCGTCTTGGATCCATTGGTCCAAGAGGTCCCTCTTCCTATGCTTCAGGTCAGCATAATGATGCCAGACCTGCTCACAGTCCAAGGGATACCAGTAGCACTGGTGAGGTCATGTGCGAGATGGTCCCAGGCATCCGCTTTGTATTGGCAGCCCTGGTACAGGCCATGCGGCAGTTTTCCCTTCATGGTGTTTTACAAGGAGTCCAAACATGACCCTGGACTCCTGAATGCCTCAACGCTGTGCCCAAAAGTGCATACCTTCACCAACACCAGCCATACTGCCTGCAGTGATCAGCTACAACTGGTTATGGTTGTATTCCCACCTGTAGGGTTTAAATAGGGCTGGATTCCTGCCCTTTGCCCTGATTGGCCAATTTTGTATATGCTGAGCTAAGCTATGTGATGGGCACACCCACTTAGCACAGATAAGCATTGTTTAAAGGGGTAGATGCTAAGCACTGCTTACCAGTCCGCAAATCCACTTAGCTACGGTAATTATTGCTAGGCATACAAACTTAAGCAATGCCTACTCTGGCTAAGCATAACTGAGCACAATTTAGCATTGTTCAGCTTTCATTTTATGGACTATCAGGATTGTGGGGTTGATTCTCTCTTAATGACATCTTATTATATGTGTTTCCCTTCCATAACATCCGCCTATGTGCTTTCATTGCATTATATTCTTTTGTGGCTATACTGTATAGGACACTTGTGTTTATATGAGGGTTTCACATTTGTACTACAGTGACACCTCACATTTGGACCTGCTACACTACCCTGGTTAACAAATATATATTATTCACTATCTATTTATGAAAAAAGATACTTTTAGTGCCGTTTTCATATATAAAAATAAATGGACTGTATGGGGGCTCAAACTGTAAATGATTGCATGCTAAGCAAAATCTCTAACCACTACGCTATTTCACTTTGAGTGTTTTGGCTGTATATTTATATTTAGCTGTACGGATGTTTAAGCTAAGCTATACACAGCTCCATAAGCTAGTAAGTACAGTAAGCTACACTTAAACTTTAGTGCGGACAGAAAATAAATAATTATTTGTTTCATTTTTATTAGTTTAGGGGTGTACACTTAAACTTTAGTGCGGACAGAAAATAAATAATTATTTGTTTCATTTTTATTAGTTTAGGGGTGTGCACATAGCTAACAGTCATACCTCTCCACCGCTGACAGCATACAATGAGGACGAAGCCAAACATTATGGGAGGGCAAAGAGGACAGACTTTAAATATTGTTCTTACAAACTTGGGAAGTTGATGAATAATAGGTTTTGTATTAACATGACTTACTTGGAGGATATGTGGTCTTACACTCATATGTTTGTCATTATTTAATGACTTTGAGCCTCAGCTCTTTGCCAGGACACAAATCTGGACATTCTATAGATATCTGTTCAGTGTGGGGTATACTGACAGTGTCCACGAACACTCTTTTTCTTTTCAAAGTGCTGTATGGCACTCCCTGAGTGCAGGGGGCATATATACTGTGCAAGCAAAGCTTGGACACATCCCCTGCACTCGTTCAAGTATCGTGCCTTTGCAGGTTATACAGCAGCAAGCCTTCATGAATATGCAAGGTGCACTGTTGTGCTGCACTGGCACGATCCACTCCATGCAGGAATAGCACTATTCCTGCATGGAGTTTAATGAATCCCAGGGTTAGTCTTTCTCTTAACCATGCATCTGCACTTCATTATCTTCAACCCTTTTTTGACTGTGTTTATTAAAGATTCTAGAGCTTTCCTTTGATTGTATATACAGTCAAACACATTAAAAATACTGGTAAACATTACAAACCACAAATTTAATATCTACAATGTTTAAGCAGCAGAGGTATTTTTGATGCACAAGTAGGTGTGTATTCACATTGAGAACTATTTTCATAATGCCAAACCTCTGGAAAAGTTAAATAAATGAAAATGAGAGGTGGCCCATTGACTTCAGTTATTTGGTATTAAATCTTGTATTCATTGCTCTTGTTTTCACATGTAAATGCTTTCTGATCATTTGGTTTCACATGACAAGAATAAATATGCAGCTTATAAAATAACTTCATTTTATACTCTTTTTGAACCAGTACTTGAAACATTTGATGGATATCACATCCACTGCTTCAAACTTTTTCATTCTGAGCAATATACTCCATTTTAATTATTAATATTGAACTTTTTTCTCAGATTTCCAAATGAATCATTGGTACTCATATTTTCACAAGTTTTACTCTGTGGATAATACTAACAAAAATAGTTACACAAACAATTCATTTTCATGACTTTGACAGTGTTTCCTTCATTTTACCTCCTTTTGCAAACTGACTTCTTGTTTGACATCTTCTAAACAATTGATAAAGTGGCTGGCACAGTGGGAAGCATTAATGGTGTCAAAACACTTGATTATCCAATTCATTTCTAGACAAAGTGCTTTGTGTTCACAATCTTTATGTTATCAGTGGGAATGTATTTTGTCTTTCTTTATTCATTTTTTTCCCTGAAACATCATAATGACATGCTATAATGAAATAAAGATTCTCCTAGGTACCCATAAACCTGCATGGTTTGTGTGTTTGTGTGTGCGTTTGTGTGTATGTGTGTGTGTGTGTGTGTGTGTGTGTGTGTGTGTGTGTGTGTGTGTGTGTGTGTGTGTGTGTGTGTGTGTGTCTGCATGAGTGCACGTGTGTGTGTCTATGTGTGTCCTAGTTAGACTGGCATCCTATCCTGGATTAATTTCCCAGCCCTGCATGCTGGGACAGGATACAATTCTTCTTCTCACTGATCCTGAAATGTTTTCAAGATGTTATTAGAAAATAAAAAAGTCATTCCCCAGCAATACATGTCCCGTTTCTGTGCCGTCTCCAATTCTCCTTCCACACATTAAAAAAAAAAAAATCTTGAAGTAACGTTCAGTGAACATAAGAATGACAAATTTTGGTTAGACGATTTCTGTGTTGCCAAATGTTACTTGAGCGAGACAGTTCGTATCAGTGAATGCCACTGTGCATTTGCTGATACAAACCTCAATGCTAGGAGTACAGATCGCGATACAGTATGGACTGGGAAATCCATCCCTTTCCTCACTGTAGTATGATCTCGGAGATGAAATATATATTTACCAGGGGGGGTGTGGGGGGCACAGCCCCCCACAGCAGGGTGCAAGGGCATTTGCCTGCCTGCAAAACAGTGAAGTTACCTTAGCTCCTATGCGGACATCTGGTTCCCTAATTTGATCTAAATGTCGAATCTGCTGAATTTGGCCATTTGATTCAACAGTTAGACCTAATTAGTACTCATGTATTTGACTTTATGTTTCAACGTTCAAAAAGGAATTTGTTTTGAACGTCAACATTTTGATAGTAAACCCATATATATATATATATATATATATATATATATATATATATATCAATTTAGATATATAAATGAATGGGTCTATGTTGCTTGATCGAAATCTCGCAATCTCGATCAAGCAACATCGAAACTCATTAAAGCGAAAGATCGCACTACAGTGGGGAAAAGGATATATTTCCTTATCCCCACTGTAACATGCTTCAGAGAACTGGCTTTTGCGAAAGTGCACTTTTGATTTAGTGCACTTTCACTTAAATGGGTTCAATTTCCTGGTTGTCGAGAAAATGGGTTTACGACAATCAGAAGTAGGCCCAAATAAATATATTCATCTACAGCGTATGTGTGCCTTTAAATATGCCCATGCTAATGCCCAATGAGCTTCATATAGTGTAGTTCATTTCTTCCTAGAAAGTGACCAGAGTAAAAACTTCATGAGGCTAGAAGAAACTTACATTGTTTGTGATGTCTATTGAGCGTTTCATAAATGTTATATGTATCAGAAATAAAGAAATATATTGAGTGAAGTAAATAAACAGATTTGTATTTGAGAGATTGTGTTTAGGATTGCAGAAGTACAACTCAAACTGGAAAATGCTACTACTGCAAGCAGAAAAACTTGCCTTATTGCAAGCCATTTACTAATAAACACCAGTTATGTATTCCTTTCTCCATGGAATAACCAAGAAGCCCGAAAAAGCACAATCTGCTATATTTTGTATGCCTCTATAGAAAAAGCACTAACAATTCTACTCTTGCCATCTCCCAAGAGATGAAGTACAAAATAACAGCAATTAGTGATCGGTTCAAAACTAACTGTGACACAAGAAACAGCCTGCTGTTTATTCACTATTTTTATTTATAAGAAAGTGGAAAGGGTTATGCAAAGCCTAGCGATGCTTATGTTATTGAGCTAAGTAATTGAGCCAAAGATACTGGATGTGGTCAGTTTTATGATCCTGTAGCAAGAGACAGAATAGTTTGTGTTATACAAACTGATCAGACTAGGGAAGGCGGTTAAGACAGGAACAAAATATCTGGATGTGTGGAGAACTAGTGGAAATGCAAGTACACTGTTAGAGGAATTCACTGAAGAAATGGGAATGTGCGAGATAAAATATGATTCAAATAAACAATGAGGATACATTGTATTAATAATGTCAGTGAGAGGTATACAAAGTATAGCATCTGTGCTAGTAGTGCCTGCATGAGCAGAATATATAAACAATGAGGATACACTGTATTAGTAATGTCAGTGACAGGTATACAAAGTATAGCATGTGTGCTAGTAGTGCCTGTGTGAGCAGAATACATAAACAATGAGGATACACTGTATTAGTAATGTCAGTGACAGGTATACAAAGTATAGCATGTGTGCTAGTCGTGTCTGTGTGAGCAGAATACATAAACAATGAGGATACATTGTATTAGTAATGTCAGTGACAGGTATACAAAGTATAGCATGTGTGCTAGTAGTGCCTGTGTGAGCAGAATACACGTTCCACTATTGAAATATCCAGTACAGTTTTGGATGAACAGGGGAATTAGATCAACTATGTATTATGTGGCTAGATCAAGAAAACCTGATCTGGCCCCAAAATCTCATACCTACTGGCAAACCAACATGGAACTGCATATTACGTTCCAGGCCTTCATTAGGAATAGATAAAAGTAATATACCAATATCTATGGAATTACTCTTTTTCCTCAGTATCAGCTTTACTGCCTTACTCCAGGATCTCCCAATCTTCTGATCTTTTCACTAACTATACTCTTACTTAGGTCATACACACGTTACTCTATATTTGTCAGCAACCTCATTCAGCCATTTTCAAATAATGAAACTTTTCTTTTTATGAGACTTCAGAAGGTCGGGTATTTGTTCTTTATTCAATAGAGAGAGAGAGAATATATATTATTAAATATGAAACTCTTATCCACTTATAAATGGATAAAAACTGATGCTACACTATTGGAATGCACCCCCAGATTGCTAGGTCATCTGGTAAGACTCTAACCTGGTCAGTCATGCAGACTATAAACAGAAAAATAAGTGTATGTTCTATTCACTACATCAAGAAAGAGGATTTCATTAATCTATTTCACAAATGAGAGTACACAAGTGTGATACATTCTTTGAGGATTGCTCTGCACACTGGCTAAAATTTTAGCAAACTTATAGCACTAAAAAGAACAAAAAAAGACTTGCAACTGGCACCTAATATTGCTTTAAGCTTTGGGCACAGTGTTGAGTGAGCTTTACTGGCCTTCTCTGCATAAAACCATAAACTGCAGCAAGGTCTTAAGTGGTATTTCATGACATCTCTAAAGCTATTGAAACAAATTCCTAAACTGATGGCATTATGACCATATTTTATTGGCATCTGACCACCCCACTGACCATCTTTGTTTTCACTATCTCAATAATCACAGTATTCATTTCAAAAAGATGCAATTCCTCTGTCCCAGTTTTCTCTATAGGTATCCTGTATAGTCATTTTAGAGACTTCTGTTACATACAAATTTGTTGATGACATATGGAATACTGTTTAGCCATACTGCTATTCTTTATGAATAATTTTGCTTTTTTTATACAGTTTGCTGTCTGCTGAAGGTTCCAACTAAATTATAATATAGGTTTAACATCTTGCACTGCTGTCTTGCAAATGACATGTCAACAGCATAATAGGAAACTGTAATGTGTCCTGTATTAATGCCATTATTTACCTGGGACCAAAGTATGAAAAAGTTGAATCATTCCAAAGATAGATGATGTCTTCAAATACTATTGCATGCTAAGGGACTATTAAATAAAGTTTAACAATAAATTAAGATAGTTGTCCCGGTCCCCTTCAATATCACACATCACACCAAATGACATTTGACAACCTTCATTAGATTTCCATAACATAGATTTGATCACCAACTTTATAAATTACAACTATTCATGATATAATTGATTTTAAACACAGCACTGCATTCTTGTAATGTTAATCAGGGCAGCGTATCTACTCACCCTGTCCCAGTAAGCAGTGTCCATACCTCTATTCACTTACTTTACTTATGAAGCAGCATCCCATCTCACTTCATACACCATTCATTGTAATGTTAATCAGGGCAGCGTACCTACTCACCCTGCCCAACAAGCAGGCTCCATACCTCTGCTCGCTTACTTTACTTATGAAGCAGCATCCCAGCTCACCTCATACACCATTCATTGTAATGTTAATCAGGGCAACGTACCTACTCACCCTGCCCAACAAGCAGGCTCCATACCTCTGCTCGCTTACTTTACTTATGAAGAAGCATCCCAGCTCACCTCATACACCATCTATCAAATTACCTTCAACCAAATAAGCACCATCCTTACTTCAGCTTGCTTATCTGTTCACCAAGCTTCCTCCAACTACTCATTTCTTTCCCCAGATCCTTGAAATGAACATCCAGACATCAGAGGGGGACAGAAGAGGGCAAGCCTATCCCTCTTCTCCACCAACCAGCCTGACCAGGCTGTTCCCCCTCCCTTCTACCCAAAATTGTTCAATCCACTTCCCATAAAGGGAAGGGTCAAGCCAAACATCATTTGGTGTACCCATCATCTGTAAAGCACCTTAGAATCCCATCATAAACCTCTTTGCCATGCCATTACTGAAACATACCCTAATGAAACTAAATAAAGTAGGATTACCGTGACCCCATTGTAACACTGGAACATCCACACCAAGAGAATGGATAACCTTTTAGCCCACTGCCTTCAAAGCTGAAATCATGTCTCAACCTAAATGTATTGACAGCCTATAACCACAACAAAACCACAAACTATAACCCCTTGAACTAAAAACGGCACCCAGTCAAACAACTAGTAGCAAGTCTCACACCCAAGACCCTGTTAACTGTAGCCCATCCACTACCCAGTTCTATATGTGCAACAACTCCATTACCATAGTGAATAGTCTAACTCCAAAACTTTAATGTCATAACCTTAGATGGCAGAAATCCAGCACCCCTTGACCTAGTTCCTGAAAACTATGCTCAACAATGAAATAATCTACGTGCCAAGCCATAAACACCCCAAATTCACTCATTACCAAACCATTCTTAATGCCTGTGTGTCCCTAGCCTTTCCCCTCAAAAGCTCTTTCCTTACGTGACTTATACCACTAGTATCCTATAGCTGCCTTATCCTGATACCAGGCTTACCTAAACCTTCTAACTCTCCTGTAACAATGCATCCAGTTTCTAAAACTACCCCAACACAGCCACCTACCATGCTTCCTAAAACCCTATCTACAAAATTCAACCAAACCCCAAGTGAAATGATCCTTGTGCTATTCTGTAAAACTTTAACCTGGTATGTAACATCAACACCACCTACTCAAGAGGCAAATTTGTCACCCCAAGATGCCACCCATTTGGAACAAACTTCAGCATCATGTCAAACTCCTCCTTGGCCCTTCCCCTACATATGGTTCAAACAACTGGATGAGTGAATATGACCACCCAAGGTTCCAAGAAAGCAAGGATTGAACTTCACTGGCTTGCAAGAGCCATAGGGCTGTAGCCTAATAAGTTCCTGTGCTCCTATGAACTTTGTGACACTACGCATCCTGTGGGATCCCCACACTCCCCATAAGCCATCCCCGACAGTTGTCCCCCTTTGGCCCCTTTACCTAACTCTTCCTTACTTACCCCCTATACCAATGCAATAATCAGCTCCCACTAATTAAACACAGAGCTCAGACATGCCTTACTAAGATGATTACTCAGACCCTCCTTGTGCCCCATTTGAGTGGGAAGAATGTCCATCCCATCAAAACATCACCTTTCAAATCCTCTTTTCAAGCCACCGCATGATGCCTTCTGCACTCCAGCAATCTGCAAAGAAAGAAACAATGATAAATCCTATGTGCACATACCATGATTACTTAACATGGAGGCACTGACCAGGACCCCTGCCACCCCATCAAACCCTTACCTATGGCCAACGGACATGATCCCTTTTACTATTGAATGCAAATGCCCAACAGCAGGGACAACTTTCAACATTAAGCTAACATACTAACGGTTAATAGAAACAAATTGTACAACCCATTAACCCTGATATCATAAACTCAGAATGCCTGTCCTTCTCTGACTAGCAGTGTAAAATCCTCTACCAAAACAACTTTGAAATCCACTTACTTCCATCAGTAACTGTTGCCCACTTGTGTTCCCCTTGTGTAACCTCCTCACTCGCCACTGCTTCCATCATCTGCAAATTCACTGTATCACCACAACTGGTACTCGGCACACCACCATCTACAAAGAAAAGGACAGCATTAAACTCTAATAGTAATGAGCAGGCTCCGCCTTATACCCACCTATTCCAAACCATAGTGGCAGCATTCCAAATCCCCCATCTGAAAGAAAGAAAAGACATGTAAGTCATCTAAAATATATAACGCACATTCCAAGACAGCTCTGCAACTAGTTTATTTACATTTAATATTTAAGTTATATGTGCTAGTTTATATTGACTAAATTCCAAGGTAGTTCATCCATCAGAGAGAACTGTGGAACTATATAACTGCTTTCACCCCAGTCTCCTCCATTCATTCCTGCTGGTGGACAGTAATGCAGGCTGCCCCAGTAGTAATTTATGTGTCATCCCACATGGTATTAGTCCTTAACTCCTGCCTCCCCTAACTATCCATACCTTTTCTGACCATAGGACTTCTTGATTGAAAATGAAAGGTTTAACTTTGAAAAGGGGTAATAATCATCAGAAAATATAAAGACTCACATTTGTTCCATTTGGAGTTTGTAGGACAATGATATGTCCTTTTCCACCAAACTTTTGCTGCTATATGCATATTTCAAATACCATCATTTCTTCACCTGCAGAGTGATGGCAGAGAAGGTTTACATAGTTTTATAAGGATGAAAACAAAATAGAGCCTCTTGTTTTTATTATACTAGAAATTAATTACTTGTTACTAGGCACAATGGAGCTTCCAGAGTTTATACATTATGCTAGCTGTTAATTTAAGACTATAAAATGTGGAAGCTGCGTGATTCACACTTGGCGACTAAGCATATTAAACAAACAGCACTTGACTAATTAAAGAAACCTGTAGGGAGAGGCATAGCTTGTTTAACCCTGCAAATTATTAACAAAAGAATAGGTTCAAACAATTATTCAGGAATGATCCTGCTGCTTTCAGACATGTTGTACATCTAATCATACAAACCAGTGTCAAATAGCATTTTGAATGAATTCTGACATTCCATTTCTTTATACATTATTTGTAATTTCTGAATAGTTGTGTTGCACATGTTAAAAGGTTACATATGAAAATGTTGAATGCAGAAAATTAACTCAAAGGATAAACTAAAATGGAAGACTTTAGATGAGGTGCAGACTCTCATCCTAGAAAAACCTGCAACCAAGACTGCTGCTCTTCTCATATCAAAATGCCAGGTGTAAAATATATACATAAAATGTCTCATAAGCAATTATGCATAATAGCTCCAGTTCCACAGGAAAACTTGTCAAAGAATAAAACATAAGTAAGGCTAATTCCTTACTAGTTGAAGTCTGACAAAATGATCAAAAGACACTTCATTCTCCACAGAACCACAATGACATCTGCATAATCAAGAGATGCACCAATGGCATCAGTTCCCCAAGAGAACCCACATCCAATCAAACGACAGAGTCTCGCACCAATCTCCGCTCATTCCTCCAGTGCACCTTCTCCACTATTGGCCCAGAAATGGCTATTAGATAGAACTTACAACCAATCAAATGGCAGAATCTCATGCCAATTGCTGTTTATTCCTTCAGCAAGCATTCTCCATTATTGGCCCTTGAACAGAACAACTAACCAATAGCTGCAGTGCCAGCACTAGCCCCCTGGCAGCCAGTCTACATAGCTTGGTGTATGCACAAACACAAGTCCCACAAAAATCAATCAAAATAAGTTTTGGCTGTGTCTGATTGGCGATGGGTTTTCAAGTCGATCAGAAGTCACAATGCATGACTATTTGTGGGACTTGTGTTTGTGCATACACCAAGCTATGCAGACTGACTGGCAGGGGGGCTAGCGCTGGCACTGCAGCTATTGGTTAGTTGTTCTATTCAAGGGCCAATAATAGAGAATGCTTGCTGAAGGAATAAATGGCAATTGGCATGAGATTCTGCCATTTGATTGGATGTAAGTTCTATCTAAATGCCTCTTCTGGGCCATTAGTGGAGAAGGTGACTGGAGGAATGAGCGGAGATTGGTGCGAGACTGTCATTTGATTGGATTTGGGTTCCCTTGGGGAACTGATGCCATTGGAGCATCTCTTGATTATGCAGATGTCATTGTGGTTCTGTGGCGAATGAAGTGTCTTTTGATCATTTTGCCAGACTTCAACTAGTAAGGAATTAGCCTTACTTATGTTTTATTCTTTGACAAGTTTTCCCATGGATCTAGAGCTATTATACATAATTGCTTATGAGACATTTTATGTATATATTTTACACTTGGCATTTTGATATGAGAAGAGCTACGGCTGTATTTACTTGTAGAATCACTGTTTTTGCGACTATCGTAATATATACATTTGTCCATTAGACATATATTCTATCATTTCGTATGCCTGCATTTTGATTTGAAAAGAACCATGGTTATAGATATTTGTAGGATCACTATCCCTGTGATAACCGTATATTTTAGTTGAAGAGATTTGTATGTAGTGACTGAGGTGCGATTATGTCACTTGACTGCTTGGGACCATCCTTGGGGAGTTGGCGATATAGATTCGTCAATCCTTATGGCAGCCTCTATGGATTTTTGACAGTACCAGGGCGTGGAGAATGTTCTTTTGTAATTGCCGTAAGTTTTTATCTGAAGTGGTTTTATCTGAAGTGATGTGTACACATTGATTCTGCAGGCTGGTATGTAATATTATTACTTGATTAGTTACACATATTATGAAGAGATAGCGCTATTGGTCAGTTATTCAACTCAATAGCTGTCATGAACCAATGATGTTTTTGCAATTCTGTCATTTTACTGGCTATGAATTTTATGAAATGGAGCACTTTCCAATATTTTGTTTGGTTGACAGTTCCGTTCTTCTTCCTATAGGAACTAGTATTTTAGCTATAATCATTGGATATTAGTTAACCAGGATGTTAGAAACGAAAAAGTGATTGGTCAAGTTTTTCTTTTTAAATGTGAAGCAGCAATAAGTTTTATGATCTGATGAAGGCTGAATAGCTGAAAGTGCTCATCCGATGTTATTTTAATTTTTTGTGTACTTTGCTTGATTTGAATATTCATTTGGTCAATAAATATTTTATCCTACTGGATTGTATGATTGGGGTACCAGAAGCTTAAGAACTGTATTGCTGCCGTGGTGGTATTTTGAAGTCTTTTTCCTGTTACCATTACACAGAATGCCTCGTGGTGTGAAAACAACAATGAAATGCACCGCTCGACTGGAGACCGCCCCAGCGACTGTCCAAAGGCAGCACACTATCCCAGATGGAAACCCAGACAAGGACCACAAGCCAAAACCCACAGTACACCTTCAAGCCATGAGATCACAGACAAAGCTCAACACCAGAGCAGCAAAACACTCACCTACTTCCACCCCCATCAGAAAGGAGCAGGGACGAAACCAGCATCGACACACCGCTAGCAAACACCTAGCCCCAGCAACCCACCACTCAATCAGCCTACAAGCAAGAAATCAGGGCCCTCCAATATCCATGAAGGCTATAGTTGAGTGGCACAACCAGCATTCAATCCCCACAACCCCTTCCCACACCGGAAGGCCACACATCTTAACCAAACATGTAAATATTGAACTTGAAGGACTAAAGAACCAGCATGCCCCAAACATGGAATACTGCACCCCACACCTGTACTCAAGTAAAACACCCAATCCTGCCCCCAACTTTAAATTGCAGCAGTTACCTTTATTTTTTTTCAAGAACATATTGATGCAGACAAACGCAATACAAACCCTACATATCTAAGCCAAAATATCTCCTCACTGCCACAACCACTGATCCAGGCCTACCCGCCAAATTCAACACCCACAGGTCGTCTTGGATGTTCTGCTTGCCTTAGCAAGTTCACACCAAAATGTGATTGCTTAACCCTACTCCACTAGACTAAACCTCTTAATCCCCTCCCCATCATTATCTCATTTCCTCCCAACCACCCCTGCCTCCGCTTAACCCTTTCACCTCCCCATCCCAATTAACTCCCCCTAATATTAACCTAACCCCCCCATGAAGATGTCCCGGGACAACTTAGTTTGTTGCCAAACTTCATTTGTAGAAAAAAAGTCAAGTAGTGTCAAGTGAAAGAATAATAACCACCAAAACATTTAATCCAAAGGTATCAAAAAAGGGATTTGCCTTCTCAAATTACTCTTTAGACTAGTTCTATACATTAACGTATCTACCAACAAAGGAAGTAAAATGGAGATGGATTGTAATAGTATCACCTGATTCACATTAGGTGCACCATCCAAGGATCATTACTGCTACAAGTTCTGCAGACTTTGCGGAACTAAATTTTTAATAAAATGAACATGTCTCAGCTTTTGCTGACACACAAGCTTCCCCTCTCTCTTAAAATTGTATCTTACAATTAGGGAGCTACATTCATTATGTTCTTGCTATCATCAAACTGGGAAATTTGAAAGTAGCTTTGATAATTGATGCCTCTTTGTTCAGTTTCTTTCTCTAATGTGGAATCATTCTTCCTTTAGTGGTGCATATAGATATTATTACTTAATGAATTCAAATCACTGCTTACAGAACACTTCCAATTTGTTATGGCTATGTATTGTAGAATTTCTTAAGTTTGATCAATAATGCACTCATACTAATGTACCGGTCAGAATCACGTTACCCTATGTATGCTGCATTAATTTAAACCTACTCTTCTTATGGTGCTTGCTGTCTTGATTGAATTGGTCACTGGTATGGATTTCTGAGACTGGATTATTACCAATATTTATTTGTAGTCACCGTAATCATCTGTAGTTGTTTCTTTTCATTCATTAAGATATGAGAAATGTATTTATTTATTGTACAGCATGTAGCCTATTTGGCATTGTAGCAATGTTTTTGTACCTAGTAGAGCTTTCCAAAGGTATCTATAAGATCTTCTCAGTGACTTGCACTCAAAATGGGCCATGCCCTAACGAAAAATGTACTAAAGAAAGCACAAATGATAAATGAAGAAATTAATGACTAACTAACTAATTAACTAACTCACTAAACTAAGTCATCTTTGCCTTCAGTTGCTCATCATCCCAATCTCTGGAAACTGCACAGTGGCACGATTATTCTGCCTGATGCCTTCAGCCCAATATTGTTGATTCATACTGTTTTGTGGCATGCCCAGAACTGCGTTTTCTCTGCTGAAGTCCACCAACAACTGTCTTTTTTATTTCTTCAAGTACCTCTTTACTCTGGAGCCCAGTATTTCCCAGTCTCATCTTGACAGACAACAAGACATGGTCTTCCTTCCCCACTACTATTTCTCTAGCCAGTCTTTTGTTCCTCTTTTCTTCAATGTGCCTGACAGCTGATAAACTAGATAGACCTAGGCTTCCTTCCATCTCTCCTTCCTTTATCTTAACCTCAGGGTATTTTCTAAAGGTTCTGATTCTCACCATTTCTTTGCCCCTTTACAGAGTGGAGTTGCTCCTCCTCTGGGATCTCATGCGTGAATCCTTCTCTAATGCAGATTGCAATTTACCATATAACTTTTCATTCATAAACAATCATTACCCTGGTATTGTCATGTCCTAAATTCCCTTGACATGGGTTTACATTTGAATTATATCAATGGTATCCTTCTCCCCCTCTTGTATTTCTACTTGCAATTCTCCATATTCTTTTGTGTACATCTTTTTTTGTTAAAAATGTAAAGGAAGGCATTACCCTAAAGATTGTTAGCAGTAAAAGTTATAAAGGCCTAGTGGAAAGAGATGTAGGGGACGGAAAAGAGTAATCACCACTAACTAAATGGATCTACTTTGTCTGTAGAAAGTAGTCACGATGAACAAAAATAAGAATATAGGTTTATGGAAAGGAACCAGAGTGCTTTAGAGAAAGTCCAAGAAAAAGTTGCACTGTCAGGACCACAGTCTTTCAAAGTTTTGGGAAAGGATAGTTGAACAAGGGATTGATAAGGCAATACTTGTGTGCATTGTAAAGGGGTTGCAGAGGGAGATTAATTCATGTGTGTCTAGGCTATGAACAAAAAAAGGAAGAGAGATGTTTGTACAAGAGTACAGGAGACGACTTCCTAGTTTTCATGTCTACTTCCTGTATGCTTTTATTTTCTTTAGGTGTTACAGTTTCTTCTAGGAAAAGGCCATTAAAATAAGATGCTGACAAACTATCCATGTTATTTTATTGTCCCTTGCCATGGCTACTGTTGTCATAACATAATAAGGACCAAAGGTTCACTCATTACAACACACAGACAGACAGACAAAAAACTACCTATGCACACAAACACACACACACACACACACACACACACACACACACACACACAGACACAGACACAAGCAAACATTTATGTATCTATTTATATTCAATCTCCTGTGGTAACTAAACTGAAGTTATGCATTACCAGTTGTATTCATCCTGCAGTCTTAGGCTTGATTTCCATAGCTTCCATTTCTATTGTGTATTATTCTGAGAAGGGCTAGCACAGCTGTATGCAATAATTCATTATATAGGCTGCTTCCTTGTTGAGATGCCTTCTGTATAGAACCTTCTTATCCTCCCTGTGGCATTATGTTGCCTACATTTCAATCACATCCCAAACACATTGGAGTCCCCCAAACTACCTGTAAGTGTGTGTGTGAATGTGAATGTGTGCATGTGTGTGTGTGTGTGTGTGTGTGTGTGTGTGTATGTTCATTGTGCAATTCAGTGATGCACAATTCAACATTATACAACGACCCCCCATTAAATATTCAAAAACGTGCATGCTGATTCATCAGCGTGCACGTTGTAAATCAGAGTTATAGTAATGGAAAAAGGTCCGGTCGCCAGGACTTTTTCCATTACTATAACTCTTTTTTTTACAGCAACTGAGAATGCAAGATCTCTGTTGCTTCACACTGTCTCGCTATGTTAAACGAGTTTAACATAGCGAGACAGCTTTAAAAAAGTAACAGAGATTCTCCGTTGCTTTTTTTAAAGCTGTCTCACTATGTTAAACTCATTTAACATAGTGAAACAGTTTTTAAAAATCAACGGTGATCTTGCTTTCTCCGTTGCTTTTTTCTAAACTGTCCCGCTATGTTAAATGGGTTTAACATAGCCAGACAGCTTTAAAAAAGCAACGGATATTCTCCGTTGCTTTTTTTAAAGCTGTCTCGCTATGTTAAACTCATTTAACATAGCGAAACAGTTTTTAAAAAGCAACAGAGATCTTGTTTTCTCCGTTGCTTTTGCCCACAGCTCTGATGTACTGCTTAGGCATGTGCATGCGCACTACATCAGAACTGCCGCAGAATACCAGACAGCTGCGGAAGGGCAGCAAGTAGGCATTATACAATGCCATTATTTGTAATTTTTTTTTCTTAAATAATGGCATTGTATAATAGCAATAACCCACTTCTGGGTGTGGGTAATGCTGGATTTACCCACGGCTGGCTTTGTTTGGCCACTCGGGCTTCGCCCTCATGACCAAACCACACCAACCATGGGTAAATCCAGCATTACCCACACCCAGGCGTGGGTTATTGCTATGTTATTTCACTGCCTTTTACCTACTTTCTGTTGGGCATACTCCAGCTGCTTTGGTACCTAGTGACAGAATGTGATAATATAAATGACTGAGCCTGAACAGGTCATTCATCAAGTTCAGCTGTCCTAAATTACATCTGAAACAATGGACTGGGTGATAGCAGGCCTTATCTGTTTGAAAAGTAAATAAGTAAAAAAAAAAAAAATTAAGCAAAAATGTTTTCATTTTATAAACATACTACCTTAGATTGTTCACTCATTTGAATCCAGACTAATTTGCATGCTTCAAGGAAAACATTGATTGCTTTTATGTTTTTTTTTTATTTTTTTTTTCACTAAAAGTGCTTCTAACCTTCATTTATAAATCACAAACTGTGACCATTGGCATCTGTCCCTTTGCTGTAATTCATTCTGTCTCTACGAAAGGCAGTGCTTGCTTAGTGCAAACATAAAATGAGCGTGACATCTTTCTCACTCATAATTCCATGCTAGAAGTAACAGCAACCAGCAGGGCAATGTCTTGTAACTTGATATCCAAAAGATTACTATTGAATTTCTGTCAAAGGTTACAGAGCCAGGGGTTGCCCTTTTGAATGTACAAGCTTTTAAAAGTGGGGAAGTCAGCCATGTTTATAGGTCTGGGCTATAAATTCACAGTAAAAGCATTATTTATATGTGAGTTTAACCTTTGTAAAGAATGATACATTAACTGTCTATATGAAGGTCACATTTGTGCGAAATTTCATAATCCTAGCATAAAATCTTTTTGCACATTTAGAACATAATTCATGAATTTAAATATGTGCATGAACTAAGACCTAAACAAATTTAGAAATATGCACACAAACTCAGATGTGCACAGACACACACAGACAGTAAGACATACCACGCAAACACACTTATATAGATATTTAAACCGATAACTATAGATATAAAGAGAGATATACTACATTCTTAGAAGTCTTCTTTTTCTAAAATATTTTAAAAGTAGTATAAAACTTGCATGTATCTTCTTTATAAGAAAAACTTTCTGTGATTGTAAGTAATCAGTAATCAAGGTGAAAGAAAATAGTCAAAATATTCAACAAGATTGTATATGCTTTTAACTTCACGTGTGTTAGTTTGTTAATAGCATTTGATATATAGAATAAACTTGAATTTAATTTTCATCTTTTGCTAGCCTTTATATATGAATGCAATGTAAAGTAAAATATTTTTAATTAACTAAAATAAATAATTTTAATCAATATGTATTTTCCAAAAAGAACTCATAGATTGCAAGACAAACAACTTTTCACCATAAATAAATCAAATAAATCCCCTGGACAAAGCCTATACTCATAGTTAGTAGCAAAAAAATGGAAATCCTTGCCCCTAACTACAAGAGTTATTTCTAACCTATCCACTTTTATATGTTCCCCTAAAAGAATGCGTTACAAAATCTTGGACCTGGACCTGCTCCTGTACCACTCCTGGTTGAACTTACTCACTTTACTTCACTTACCCCTTTCAACCTAAATCACACTGACAATCCTCTCCAGCCTCATACTCCACTCCTTTTATTTCCCCCACCACCTTACTTTATTTAATTAATCTCTTCACACTTTTCCTCTACATCTTTTCCCCCTACTCAGCTAAGCTCCCAGAAGAAACCCTACCCTGCTCCTTCTTACCATCCTTCTTTAACCATAACATGAACACCTCTGTCATACTAAGACATGACTTAACTTCAGCTCGCTGTCTCTAATCATGTAATCTCCATCCCTGGGATTCAATAAACTCTCTGTAGGCTTTGTGTGAAGCTTTTGTGGAGTTTATATGTTTGCATGGTGAGTAGCAGCACTTAATGAATATTCATGCCACATCTCGCCTTCAAGCATAAACAAGCAGGGTTTTGTGGTAACCAGGAAACCATGTAAAGCAACATGGATAGTGATTTTAGTTACAGCATAGCAAACTGGGTTAGTGGGATTGCAAGGAATGCCACAAAGACCACCATGTTTTTTCATATATTAATTATTATGTTCCTGGGACAGGACAGGACAGTGTATGTGTATACTGCAGCATACTGGGCTACATAGCTCTCAACCTTCCATCGCCAAAATGAGGAACACTCACATTCATAATGTGGAACAAATGGGCAAAATGTGGAACACATACTAAAGGCTTACTAGCAACTTCAACTAGGAAGGTCATAGGATGGTTAAAATATGCTGGTTTTACTTATAAAGAAGATGCTTTAATGAATTAATATGATTAATTCCAATTTAACATGGATTTCACTTAAAAAAAATCCTAACACTGAATGTGTGACAGACTCTTTCAATGTGGAACTTTGAGGAATTTCGAGGAACAGGAACTTCTTAAGACCCCAAATGAGGTACGTTCCTTGTAATGAGGTACACTTGAGAGGTATGCTGGGCTAGTGGGATTGCACAGAATGCCACAGGGACCACCAGGATTTTTCATGTATTAATGTATTGTGTTGTAGGGACAGGACATAACAGTGTATCAGGACAGGATACTGTATGCGTACACTGTCATATACTGGGCTAGTTGCATTGCATGGAATGTCACAAGGACCACAAGGGTTTTTCATATACTAATATATTGTGTTGCATGAAAAGGACAGGACAGTGTATGTGTATACTCCAGCATACAGGGCTAGTGGGATTGTGTGGAATGCCACAAGGACCCCCACAGTTTTTCATATATTAATGTTTTAACTTGCAAGGACAGGACAGTGTATGTGTACACTGCAGCATACTGGGCTAGTGGGATTGCACAGAATTCCACAAGGACAACCAGGGTTTTTCATATATTAATGTAGTATGTTGCAGGGACAGCACAGGACAATGCACCAGGACAGGACAGTGTATGTATACACTCCAGCTTACTGGGCTAGTGGGATTCCACAGAATGCCACAAGGACAATCAGAGTTTTTCATATATTAATGTAGTATGTTGCGGGGACAGCACAGGACAATGCATCAGGACAGGACAGTGTATGTGTAGACTCCAGCATACTAGGCTAGGAGGATTGTGAGGAATGCCCCAAGAACCACCAGAGTTTTTCATATATTAATGTACATGATGCAGGCACAGGACAGGACAGTGTATATAGTGCTGAGTATTGTAGAATCCCATTCCATGCAGTCTGTACAAGTTGCATCCATGATCTGTAAGGGTACTTGGACTGCATATAAGAAACTATCATGGGAAGTGTGTTTATTGAATAGGGACACACAGATGACATTTAGGGACGAACAGTGGGAAGAAGGACAGGTGAAACATTGTAATGTATCATACATGAGGAAATATAAAAGGAAGACAGTTACAGCAGAAACACTAATCACATCTCCACATGGCACAGTACATACTACATAGTGACAAATGTATATGATGTGACTTTCACACAATATGACATAACAGTGGAGGATGCCTGTGCGATATAAGCATCCAGACATGAACAATGGAGAGGACGTATATCATGGATATTATATATAACTGGAGTTGGGTGCATATTGTGAAGCTGTGCAAACTGATTTGCCTGATGATTTGCTTGAGTATGCCTGTATTGTCAGCAGAGGCTTCCAACAAGTAGGACACAGATACAGGCTCATGGCCAACAGTAAAACTATCATGCACAATCATGGACAATATTACAATATTACCACCAGTGATACCCATGTCTCTGATATAACATATGTGTTTCCGAGTGAGCATAGATGGTTCTGCACCAACATACTTGTCCAACTATTAGAACATGTCAGCAGTCTGTAAGTGCAATCAAAAATACTCTCCTGACACTAACATATGCAGGAGATGTGAGGAGACACACTTGACATTATAATGACTATGGGCTAGTTGACCGGTGTACATGAGAGATATATATGGCACAAGCCACACTGTCATGAGTGTAAACCATGTCATCAATGTCATTAAACAGCTATGTATGTCATGAGTGCATAACCAAAACAGATATCGCACATTTATGTGGTATTACATGTTGATGGGGGTTCCATGCCATCAGACAGTAATGTTTATGTAACATAACTAATACCTAGGTATGCAAAAATAGATGTGTGACAGCTCACAGTTACAAAGGTGGTACACTTCACTTCATTGGAAGACATGTATGGAGGGACATGAGGAAGGGTACATTGTACTCAGGTATTGGTGTGGTGAAGGCTGTCAACTATGAAGGTATTATGGCCTGTCATGTGGATGTCCTGCACATACTCAGTAGTTGTGTTACATACAAAGGAGTACTCACCATGATGGACACAAGCTGGTAGACATTCCACATACCATATATCCCAGCTCACATGCCACATAACAACAGGTCTGCTGATAGCATGTGATGTCTACATGATCCTTGGTTAGTGCAATTCTTTGCATAATAAAACAAATACCCCCTCATTTTTTTCATCTTATGTGTTGTTGTGGCTGTGGCAGCAATCTTTGATGTGTTTTGATACTGTCTGTATTATACAAGTATCTCATTTGGAGTCAATGACTGTCCACAATCTGCAGTCCTCCAGACAGCTGTTAGGACACAGGATTTGTATGTCATTCTTGAAGTCTGTGATTTCAATCATGGACAGGAAAGGGCCTAGAAAGCAGCCCTGATGTAGACACTTAATCACTGGACATGAGATATAGGTCACTTCACACATTTCTACAAATTTACATGCCACATATCTGATCCACTGTTCTACCTATTTGGTGATATAGGTGATGGCCACATCTTCCATTGTGGAGTGAGTAAATATCTCACTGTGGACTCCTGTCGACTACCTTGGCCATTTCAAGTTCCACAGGATGATGCACTTTGAGGACATTGATGTAGCTCAAAAACTCACAAATATCTGTTCCACATAGCCATGATTCTACTAGTGTCCATTTAGAGAATGTCCATGATGACATGTTGGTCTATCTCACAGATCAGGAGAGTCAGGATGCATCTAAACATGCATGCATAAGGTGCTGTCCCCAGCTCACTCAGATCGATGCATGTTAATGTACACCCTTCTACAGGAACACAGTCCATCTGGAGGGTGTGTTGAAGTATGTATCACATCATGTCAGGTAGGTGTATGTTATAAGTCATGCTATAGACAATCTGTGATGTTGTCACAGCCCAATGTTTCTGTGTAATAGACCTGCATGATGGTAACACAGTGCATACTACCTATTTTGATCTGTCCTAAGGTTTGGACATGATCCCCCCAACTCAGATATCATTGACAAACTGTACCAGCTGGTGATTAACACTTACATCATTATATGGTTAGACAGTGTCCTCTCTGACAGACCACATACTGTGAAAGTTGGTGAATCAACCTCTACCATTGTAGCTGTCACCATTGGTGTATCCCATGGATCTCTGCTGGGCCTGATACTGTTTGGAATTTATTTCTCAACAGTCCAGGCTACAAAATATGACCTGTAGTTTACCAAGTTTGCTGACTCATGCATATTGGTTGAAATCACAGAGTCTACCAATGATGTGACTATAGTACAAGAAGGTCTAACACACACAAATGATTGGTGCCAAAGCCGCATGGTCTACTAATAAATACAGAATATGTCAGGATTTGTGCCTTATGCAAATTTGAATTTCCTGGTAAATCCACCATTGACAACAGTCCCCCTATGCTGAATCCAGTCATGCAAGAATTAGGAATGCACATAGATAGCAATCTGAACTTTGACCAAGTGTCTACAGTGGTATGGAAAAGCTATGTCATGCACCTCAGAAGTCAGCCCGTTGTATCCAAATCTGAGGAGGATGTAACAGCATTATACTCAAGCCTCGTCTGAACACTAATACAGTATAATTCTTCCTTTTGCATGTACCTCACCAGACACCTACCGCAGCTGGACAGACTGCAGGGGTTTCACACAAAGAAAATACAGGTCATGCAAACCATGGCATAACATACATGGATATACTGAAAGCCTTCTTCCCGAAATTTGTATTGGAAAGGATGAGGTGACTTGTGCCTGGACTACAAGACATCTCTGACCCTGCCGTGATGTGTATACTGCAAATAAGCAGATGCTGTTGAGAAGAAGATGGTATAAACAATGTCCCGCATGCTGTTGTAAAATGCTGTCTCTACTATCAAGCAAGTACTCAAACACACACCCAGTTGATTGCAGTGAAAATAGATCCCCTACATATCTAAGTACATAGACTACAGAAGACAGTACTCTACTCAAGTGCTAAAGCATAAGTTTGTAATTTACATGGCTGCAGGTCAACTTATAGTGGATGACATCAACAGTGCATGTTGTAGAGAAGAAGTTGGAAGGCCTGCCTGAAGTGGATGTGCAGGCATGTGCAAGTATCAAAATACTGTCAATTGATGGGACTGGGAGTGGTTACTGGAGGATACACACTTCTGGTCTTCTGGCTAGAGACACACACACACTCACACACACACACACACACACACACACACACACACACACACACACACACACCAGTTGACTGCAGTGAGAACAGACCCCTACCTATCTTAGTACACAGACTACAGAATAAAGTATGTTATGCAAACACCTCATCACAAGTCTGACTTTTATAAGACTGCAAGTGAACTTATAATAGATGACATCAAATAGCAATGTGGGAGCCAGAATGTTGGGAGACATGTATAGGCTCATAGCTTCACATGTGCATTGGAGGCTACTAGCCTAGTGGCTCTACAGTCTTTAGAAGTCTAGCTGTGTAAAAACACAAGAACCCTTATTGAGAATAGTTGCATGGTCATTGTTAGCAGAGCAATGTTGTGAGCAGCACCAACTGCCCTGTCCATGAGGGACATAGATGCTACCCCAGAGGTGACATTACAATCACCCAACCAGTAGTCAAGGTTGCACTTGAACAGGGCCATTGAGAAGCACTGATTCACATACAATGGAAGCCTATTACAGAGGAGTGTGAGCCGTTGGGGGATATATCTGTCTCCCCAGCATGTTCTGTTTATGTCACAGTCTAGGATGAAAATCTTGGGCCAAGTTAGTCTTCTCCCATTTGATTTGCAGATGTGCAGCATTTCCAGTAGGGCAGGGTTTGATACTGCTCAGTAGGGCAGACATAGGTCACATCTCAGCAGCCTGCATGATACTGAGTACACTGATAGGTCTTTCAGTCTTTCCATGTATGTCATGTTTGGAGGCCCTTGAGTCTCCCAGGCACAAACCTGTGTTTTCTTCAATTGCTGCAGGTGAATAGTGAGGTACAGACAGAAGGGAACATTGTACACAGAGGTCTGATAAGGGAAGAGTACTGCAGAGGTATGACTAGCCTGGTCTTGGATGCAATGTCAATATGTATGATATGTGCAATGCAGAACATGTGTGTCATCACTATGGACACATTGTGATGAAAGTGTAGATTTCTATAAATGTGTGTTCCAAATCTCACAACACTGTGTTTGAGCTGAAATGGGTGCTATGTATATCATAATAACCAGGGGTACTTCATTGCCAAAGGGGACAATGAGCCATTGTATGCTTTAAGTTTCAATCCATGAGTTTGGCACAAATCATTTGTGTGTGGCAGCTCCATCTGTAATATGTTACCATCAATGGAGGATTCTATATTGTGCATCCACTTACCAGTAATCTGCAAACTTGGCAGACATAAGCTGTCTATCATTGTCTACACTTCAGGGAAGTAGTTTGAAAACAGTTGAGGGACCATCACAGATCCTTGTGGTATTTTAATGGTAATTGGCTACTGGTGGAAGTGCAGTCCTCAACTTTGAGTGTCAATGAGCCAGTTGCCTATCTCTGTACTACTGTGTGGCTTAATTCCCACATGAGAGATCCTCACTATGAAACATGAATGGGCAATAGTGTCAAAGGCATTGGATAAGGCAACATAGGCAGTATGTCCTTTTATCCCTCAGCCAGTTCTGTGTGGTCAGTATCCAGGAAGTATACAAGGCTCAATAAGCAAGATGTACCCTTGACTAACACAAAATAGGTAGGGTCAAGTGTGTTGAAGGTCACCTATGTCCCTGTGGATATGGACCATGCTGATTCCTTCTCTAGCCTTGCCGATAAGTGTTTCAGGCATATGCATCAATAATTGTAGTTCTGCATTTTACCAGATTGATGTGCATTACATAGCAGACAACATTTGATATTACATTTTGTATTGTGGCTGATATATGTGTGGAAAAGTACCAAGATACCAGGGTTTCAGTGCTTGGGGGTGGAAATAGATGGATGTATTGTAAATATGTGACATATTGTTAGATAGGGCCCTCAATATGTAATGTTTACACATGTCATTTTATGTCATACACAGGAAATGAACAGTAAACAGCAGTAATGCAGCATAATATAAACATTTCCATAGCAGGGTGAGCAGCGGGTTTGCGCGGTGGTTAGCAAAGTGCATATGCATGAGAGATACACATGTTTGCATGTAGGTATGTAGTGTATAAATGCAAACTGTATTGCTAAAGTCTTACAGTTAGTATTGAGTCTATGAGATGCACCTGCTGCTTAAATGACTCTGTGGCAGCACGTGCTAATTTATTAATACATTCCTTTTTTTTGGTCCAGATGGTACTGAGTTTAAATACAGGTGTATCTAATACTTTAAAATACTTTTCATTACAGAGTGATAATGCAATGACATGAAAAGTTGATATGAAATGTGTTGCTGCATTTTCCCACTACTCAGCATTACTGCACATTTGTGTGTGATGCACAGCTCCTCACAAACATGGAGCCCAAAAAGTGAAGGAGTCTATTGTTTTTTTCTGCTACTTATGTGTGTTGTGTGTGATTCTATTTTTGACCTGAATAAAAAATGAGGTAGATAGGAAAGAGGTGAAATGGGGAGCGAGCAGGGGGAAGAACAATGTCTGACAGTACTGAGTCTCTGGAAATCACCTCCTACTTAAATGACTCTGTGGAAGCACATGTTAATACAGTTAATGTAGTGATGCATTCCTTTTTAGGGCCAGATGGTACTGCGTTCGTATACAGCTGTATGTAATACTTTTAACTACTTTCACATTACAGTTGCTGCTTGTTGATTTGCAGTGTGCACCATTGTGCAATAATGTATTAAAGAAAAGAAATGGGGAAGATAGGACAGTGGTGAAATAGAGAGCATGCAGGGGCCAGAACATAGGAAAGCAATACAGGAATGTGCAGGAGGGAGTTAGGAAATAACAATAGCTATCCATTTCTTCAACAGTAAAAACTGATCATATGTGCAAACTATTAGCTGAATTTGGACTGCCACCTCTAGATAGAGGGGTGACCACAACACAATTGTGTTGTATAGTCAATTGCACTGAATCAAGTGTTTCAAGATGACATGTTTGCAAAATGGAGAGCTATGTATGGGATTTTTTTTTGTGGGACAGGTGTCCATTTTTGTTTTGACAGACAGAGAGAGAGGGGAATGTTGGAGAAAGGATGTAAGAATGTCTGGGTGAGGTAAGTTTGGTAGGTGAGGAAGCAATTGCAGACAGACAAGATAAACAAGACAAGAGATAGGGACAGTGATGGACACAAAAGGATGGGGAACACCATTATTGGGTGAGGGTGGAGACATCAAGAACCCATGGTAGTCAAGCTGGGTGTCAGTGAGAATTGAGTCCTCACCCACTGGACTGTCATGACTGTCACCTCACTCTACCACTGGCTGGAGTGCCTTATGTCTGTGTTTCCTCCTCCTGGTATTATGTAAAATGAGGGAGAGCAGCCTCTCCAGCTGGTGTTGCATGCACCAACAGTGTGGTCCACAACCTTATACACTGTCCCTGGCAAATCAGCACAGGGTGAAAAAATCATCACCCTCACCATTGCTCCCGGAAGGTACCACTGGACTAGCCTCTGGGGCAGGACTACTTGAGGGGGCAGGTAGTGCAGGCACAGCAAATGAAATGCTGCCAAGCTGGCTCCCAGACATGCAGAACAACAGTGCTCGAGACAGTGGAAGGGGGGGGCAATTAGATCCTGTGCTGCAGGCCTACCACACTGTGTTGTTGAGCATTTAAGTGATGTGGTACACATGGATGACATGGACACAATTTGACAACATGTATTAAAAAAATAAATAAAATAAAAGTAAAATAAAAAATAAGATAAGGGTTGGGATGAGAAAGAAAAAAGATAAGATTAGTTCATTCATATGTGACATACAATGCATTGAAACAATTAATTCACTCTATTGTCTTAACTTTTAGCTTTAGGATTACCAACTCCTAGCAGATAACTTTCAGTTTTAAGAGTAACAACTCTTAAGAAATTCACATGAAACAACAGATTGAAGTAAGTCTCCTTGATGTGCATATATTGCATGTATGCATGTTCCAATTATACAGATTACACTTCACAGCAGGGCATGGTGCCACTAGTATATAGCTTTTACTTTAATCCTTTAAATTACACATAATTGGAAAAGTGACAGTACTGTATAGGTGGGAAGTGTTGTCACTGAACCCACAACCTCCAACTACAGTCTAATATTGTACTCTGGCTTTGTGCTACAGACTAATGCATGCATACTTGCTTTTACAGTTTAGATATTCTTGCTCAATATGATACAACTCTATAAAATACCAAAAAAAGCCATCTTTAGCTTTTAATGCTAGAAAAACACTAATATTCTGCTGCATACATGCCACATACCTCCCTCACCCTCACCAATCTTTCCCCATGCGTTCGTACATTGGCCTCACCTCTGGCAGCTGTGGGAAAAAATAATTGACTAGAATACCACTATGGATACCAGACTTGCCCATATTCAGTTTTTAAGTCTTATTATTACTCTTTGTAGTTGATACTTACACGAGTGTGGAATGTTTGCCTCCTAAATTCCCTAGTCCAAAGGTCGAGGGTATCCATTTTCCTCCTCCGGAGGTCATTTAGTGATGCCAACATTGTTTCCCAGTCTAGGGGATATTTGTGACACTAGTTATGTCCTGGGCTAAAGTATCCCAAGCTTCAGACTTATACTGAGATCCAGAATACTCCCCCTGTGAAAACCTGGCACTGTGGTTCTTCACCTTTGAGTCCAATAAGAATCTTGGACTCCTGGACACACCACCTCTGTTCCCTAAACCTGACACCTTCCCCACAAACACCTGCCATGTCTGCCATGGAGCTAGAAGAATGTAGAAATATGATGTCCTGCCAATTCCAGTCATCTCGTTTACTAGGAGAGCATGTGCACTGTTTTAAAATGTTGCAATCCACTTACCATTGCACAAACACTGTGCTCAGCAATCCGCACCTTCATGTATAGTATTTGTGTGATGATAAGCAGAGCACAACAGTAGTAAGCAAAAACAAATGGGAAGCCCATGGCAGTCCAGATAGCGGAAAAATACTTACAGGAATATAGTACACAATATACTCACAGTCATACATTTGAGAATAAATATGATAATACATAGATAAATGAATACATAACTGACACAATACTAGTGCCTCAGTCTTCATAGATATAATTAATATCAGGTACACCATTTCAAGTGTTATAAGTGAGAGTGACTATAATGGGAAGCGAAACAACAGTAAATGTGTATGAAAATTGTATTGAAAAAAAGAAAAAAGAAAAAATGGAGAGGTACTTGAAATGAGGAAAAGCAATCTATGGCATACACACTAGAAAATGTTAGTACACATAAGATATTTCTACAGAGGGCTGGATTAGAACTCTCACTGCAATGCACCTTCAGAACATAGGATTGGTGCCCTAGCCCTCTTTGCCACACAACCAGCTTTGCAGTAAAGAACTTAAATCAATATGTGCACAATGAACTGCAACAACATCTACACTGATATCAAACCATACAAATGTTATTTGTTCATGTATTAGTTTTGGATGTACTACACCTAGTGATCACACAAACTTTCCTGATTATACAGCTCTGCCTTACATTTCTGTGTTCGTTGACCATTCTTCATTTATTTGACCAGTAATCTAAGACATGCAGTGTGTCAACCATTCTATATCATTGACTTTAAAATGTGTGAGGATATTATGTGGAAATAATGTCATATGCAGTTACCAACAAATGAAGGACAGGTTGGATGCTAAGGAACACAAACTGGCTTGTGCGCTGCTTACTTACATTTCCAACCTTGCATCTAACACTTTGTAGATGTCATGTGACAAAGCTAGTGGAAATAAAGCAGCCTGCAGTGCTGTTGTATTTTCCTTCTCCCAACCAGTAATTATGTATGTGCAATCCATTAAAATCAAACACTGAGGGAGTGTCTGCATTATGTTTACATCTCCTACATGGATCCACATTTTTGGGATTAGGCCATTCTAATGAGTTCACACCTCATTTGCATATTCACCATGCTAACAGCCCTGAAGCTGCACCATATAAAAGGCAACCATGTAGCTAGGCAAACTGATGGTGAGGAGGTGAGGAGAGTTGTGTATGCTTGAAAGAATGCAAAAAAAAGTTTTCAAGATATATCTGTACAGAGGAGTACTGAACATCAGAAGGTATGCTTCCATTTTATCTCCTACATACTGTATATGCTGTAATATATTTAAGAATAATTGGTAGCAAAGTCTTTTACAGTTGTATCTGTATGCATTAGTTAGAAGTGTACTGATGGCATGAGCATGTTTGTCAAGCCATTTCAGAGGCATGCATGATTGCCAATAAATGAAAATGGAATGTTGTGTGATAAATATGTACAAATGTTTCAGGGACAGGTCCTTTGGTAACATTTGTAGCATATCAAAGATGGTTTGTTAGCAAAATGGGTCAGTTGCCTGTTGTTTTGGGTGGTGGAAGCAAAGCTGGGTTACTGTTATGGCACAAACAAGGAAAGACTGTTCTTTTTAGGGGCCAAAAGTGAGTTACTGTTATAGCACAAACAAGGATATGTTGCTCTTGTTACTATTGTTGTTTTGCATCCTGCCTGTTGTTAGTATTTCACATCTCTAGACTGTTTTATGTTTCTCCAATGGGTAATACCGACTGGCTAACTTTTCTGTTTTATCTGGAAATAGTTATTTTGTAGTTATCTGATACTTATGTGTATTATCCATCTGTTGTCTTTTAGGACACCTACGAATATGCCACCCAGACATGTCAACCCATGTAGATCACCCTTCACTGATACCAAGAACCAAGTGATTGTAGATGGTTTCAAGAAACACAGTGCTTTTCTGCTGGAAAGGGGATGGGGAAATATGGAATGTAGATGTGAATATTGCAGCAGATAGTAGATTATCTCAGCACCATGGGTGGCCACAGCAGGACATACGAGCAGGTGCACCACAGGGCCAATGACATGATCACATCTGCTTGGAAGAGAGCAGCTACAGTGGACCATGAACAGATAGTTACCAATCTGCTATGGGAACCTCCACTAACCCCTAGTGAAGAGTTCCTGGCCAATATCAGTGATCCAGACAGCTGTCAGGTGAGTGCTGTACAGCATGTCCTGGATGTCAAAGCAACAGTTTTTGAGACAGCAAACACATCCCAGGAGGAACTTCCAGGTAGGCTTTGCTATCTGTACAGTTGCATACTGTTGTATAGTAAAAAAATTGAAATCAGTAAGTTAACTTTGTGTCACATGTCATTTTTTTTGGGTGGGGGGTTGAAGATTTCTACAGTTACAAGCTTAGGTTAGAGTTGTCAGGCAGGTTCTTGTTGAAATTATACTTAATGGACATTTAAAGGGTTAAATGAATTACCCCCCCCCCCGTGTTACTGTTAAAGTTGATGATCCTGCCACTACCTCTTGCTTAACTTCTTCCAGGGGGGTCTATATTAGTTCATCGACAGCTTAGGTTGTTGAATCTGTAATTATGAACACCTAAGGATCGAACTTGCAAAATCTCGAATGGTCATTTCAGCGAATTCTTTCCTCAGGAAAGAAGTCGCTTGGCCATTATCGGGGATTTGCCCTTTCAGCAATGCGGAGCGATCTCAGAGTTGGTATATTTAGTTAGGGGGGGTGGGGGATACAGCCCCCCCACATTGGGGGGTATGGGGGGGTGAAATCCCCACTTTATTTAGGTTGAAAAGTAAATTTTGCTCGCGGACGGCCTAGTGAATTGTTTCCTGAGGAAAGAATTTGCTTAAATGGCCATTCGTGATTTTGCAAGTTTGACACTTAGGTGTCGATCATTACAGTTTCGACAACCTAAGCTGTCGATGAACTAATATAGACCCCTTCCAGGACCATCTAGACTACAGAGGAATATGTCATCTGCAGAAGGTAAGGCAAATATTTTTATGCCAGTACTGCTGAGCAATTTATAGAAATATTGTAGTGTGTGATGTTGATCTCTGGCCTGTTGTGTGTATTGCTGTACTGTCTGTAATGGTGGCAGCACTGTTAGTTTGTTAGCATATCTTGTACTATAGAAATGCAGGTATTAATTTATTCCTGTGTTTCTTGGTTTTTATCACAAGTGTTCATGAAAGTGGGAGTGTGGGCCCTGTGCCACCTGATGTCAGTGCATCAGCAGACTCTGATGATGATGATGATGGTGGCCAAAGTGAGGCACAGTCAGGGTACAGAGGTTGAATCTGACACCGAGGTTGACATACAGCCATCCCCTGCATTTCCTTCAGACATAGCCAGTAGGCCTACACCTATCTATTTCAGTGAGCCTACAGATATTGGACAGGTGGAAGGTGAGGACATTGATCAGGAAGGTGTGGCTACTGCACCTTCAGTGCCTGTTGAGTCTGGCTGTAGCCAAAGTGAGGGCAGGATGCCAAACAGGAACAGTGATAGAGATGCTCATAGGTGGCCTGCTGCCCCTCCTCAACCTGTTGCAGGTGTCTCTTCTCGTGCCACTCAACATATGTTTAGGGCCATCTTGGAGGCAGATGCATGTGTAGGTGACCCAGACAAATGCTCAGGGTTGTAGAAATGGCACAGTCTGACATTCATGACTGCCTCCACTTTGTTGCTGATTCACTGGAGTAGATGAAAGGCACATTGGAACAAGGGGTGTCTGTACTTGATCGAGGGATGTCTGTTATGGAATGAGCAGTGTCTGTAATGCAACATCTGCTGGGAAGGGAATAGCATCCTCATGGGCGTAGGTCAACCACATCATCAGCTGTCAGCAAATGTGGCCATTCCTGATCATGATTCCATAGTGGCATTACTTCCACTGCTCCATCAGTGAGTGTGCTCTCCACACCTAGACATGGCAGGCAATGTGGTCATGGTCTTGGGCATCCCTGTGAAGGGAGTTTAGCCAGCAGACATCAGACCTGTTCAGGTAGCAGCACTGCATCTGAACTTGGTCATGGAAGTGCCAGTGCAACTCCTGACAGAGCCAGTTCTCATGGTAAGAGATGACAACAATGAACTGTCATCTCTACTGTGCATATACCTCATACCTGTCCAACATACCAAGACATAGAACCAGCACAGATCTTGGCTGTGTTCATGCAGACACTCATGCACTAATTTCACCTGGGGGACCACTACATACACACACAACAGTTACTCATTTTGTCTCAATGGCCATTTGTTGGTTTGTCTGCATCTTCCTTTTTCTCATTCTTACTCACACACACACATACACACACACATACACACACACACACACACACACACACACACACACACACACACACACACACACACACACATACACACACACATACACACACACACACACACACACACACACACATACACACAGTATGAGTGCACATATGTGACCCTGACTATCTGAATAGGGGTAGAAACAGTCAGGTAATGTTAACAGAAATTTCCTCCATAGGTCTGCCAGGTAAGAAAAGGAATAAATTAGCTATAAGAAGCCTGTAATTTGCACTGTGTACTAACATACCACTGCCCAACCAAGGCCATAGGCTGTTGTAAAGTGAGGTAATACCTGTAAAGTAATGATTAGAGCAATGATCATTAAAGCTGTGAGCACTTCAAGTATATACAGTTGTTAATTGACATCTTTCTCTCTCTCTCTCTCTCTATCTTTCTCACACCTTATCTGCACCAATAATCTAAACACATAAATCAATGGGTATATTTTTCACCAGACCTACTGTTGGGACATGTGTCCTGTTGTTCTACAAATACTGAAATGTTTTTCTATTAATATTCCCTGTTCAAATACTATCATTGGTGGCCTGTTGCTATTAATATAACCTGCATGCCATTATAATGCCCACTGTGGTTCCATATAAACATGTGTTCTGTTTGCTATGCAACTGTTCCAAATCTGTTGTTTTGGGTTAATGGGAATACCTATGCATGTTGTTATAACTGATCCTGGAATGTGTTTTTTCATGACTAACCAACAGATGTTGTAAAACTGCAACATCATAGCATGTCTGGGAAGGCCGATCCCCGCAGATCCTCCTGTCCCACCTCAACTGGCCATGGCACTAGGCCCCAGTATGTTTGGGACCCAGCCTGGGACCTTTTCGTTGCCTGGTCCTGCACCACCTTCAAGTGGAGCTGCCTCAGGGGATGAGGCTCACCCCCACTGGGCACAGGTGTGGACAGGATCCTGTCACCTGAAGCCAGCTCCAGGGATTGGTGGGTAGCGAGCTTCAAAAGAAGTTCATAGATGTGCTACACCAGCTTGAGGGCCACGTCATCTAGAGGGTCAGTCTGCCCCTCCTGCTCAACCCTGAGCACAGACACATTTGGGGCCGTGAAGGTGAAGTGGTGACTGCCTATTGGTGAAGACCTCAGTCCCACTGTATCCATTTGGGAGCTCATTGGCATCTGATTCCCAACAACCCCTCCTGTCCAAGGTGTTTACCCCCCACATGTGCCATATACTGCATGTCTGCTGTCTTGTCTGTCATGTCTATCTTTCTACCTAACCTACCTTCCCAACTATACTTACTATCCTTCCCCAACATCCCACTCTCACCTTAAAAAAAAAGAGCAATCTGTTCCCACAAAAAAATGTCGCTCCATACATAGTTGCCCATTTTGCATGTGTCCACTGGCCACATGTAATCTGGTCTAATTAGCTTCACAACTCATTATTGTTGTCCTCACCCCTCTCTCAGGTGTTTGAATGTCCAAATTTACCTCCAAATTCTGTATATATGTACAGCTGTTGCTGTAGAAGAAATGGACAGCTATGGACCTTCTCTACACATGCCCTGTACATTCCTAGCTATCTTTCATATTGTTTTTCCCTCTGTGTGTCCCCTTTTTTAACCACTTTCCTATCACCCCTTTTATCTTTTTTTTATAAAGAAATTAGCGTGGGGGTAAGCGGGAGTAAGCATGTTTGCACTGTGCTAAGCGAAGCTAACTCAGATTAAGCACTTTTAGGACTGTGTGTAAGCATAATTAACCATAAGTTAGCATTGCTTACCGCCATGCAAACCCATGCAAACCCACTTACAAATGCTTAAAAGTGCCTTAATCACTCTGTATCCAACAGCCCTTGTTATGCTCAGCAACAAAGTTACCAGCCCTTGCCCATTTTAAAACCAAGACCATGCATACCATAGCCACAGCAATTTACCACTAAGCCATATGAGGAGTAGAATTGTTTGATGCTTTTTCCAACATATCATTCAGTAGAGTCATTCAACAATAGGGAAAAGATTCTGCAGAATTAGTCAAGTTTTGTATATATATATATATATATATATATATATATATATATATATATATATATATATATATATATATATATATATATATATATATATATATATATATATATATATATATATCTTGAAAAATAAATACATACTATATGTAGAGATATACATATAAAATATATACATATATCCATATAGATATATATAGAAAAGTAAATAAATACATACACACACACTTTGTGGATTTGGTTTATTCCTTCTGGTGGTGTGTCTAAGGTTTGTGTGCTTCTGAGTTTACGTGGTGTTTTAGTGGAACATGGAAGGAGTAGACGGAGTGGATCCACCTTATAAAATAAAAACAAATGATAACAAACAGGAGGCTCAGATGCAAACGTTTACTAGTGTACACCAGGAGGCAAAAAACCATACAAGTACAGAGTTTTGTCTGACATGATGCAGGAAATACACAATTTTATATAGTCTTACATTCAAGCTGTGCCCACCTTACTGACGTGGTTAGTCACAGGGCACCTACATCACTATGGTCTACAATATTCTATTCATAAGAAAAAGCTGATGTTATACATTTTAAAAGTTTTCCCATGGGAATAATACAGCCTTGCAAAGGACCTGGTTCGTTATAATGTCTTTCTGTAAATGTTACTCTTCCAAGGTCTCAGGCTTGCTTGAATACAATAGTCGGTTCACTCTTGTAATATACTTCTTTGTTCTTCTTGCAACTTTTACTTTAGCAGCTGTGTCTTATCTCTGATACATTCACAAGGTCAATTATCTCAGAGGAAGGAATAAGAATATTCAATGCTTTATACATTTAATTTTCCTGACCCAGCAGATAATCATTAGTAAAAAACATAAGCTTGCTGAGCTGGCTACTGCCAGGGTCAGAGTTCAAATACACTGCAGCTCCAAAGCTTCAAGCAATTACATGTAAAATCATTCTTTTTGCCATGTTGTAAATAGAATAAAATGCATTATATACTATTTGCTTTTAAACTAGCACTTTATACATGTTCAAATACATATTTTTCTAACATTTTCCTCCCTTTTAATACTTTTTATTCTATTCAGAAACATAAACAATGTTATATCGTCTCCTAGCCTTCTCCTTTAAGGACTTTTAACTAGGCAAGTCATTTAGTTTATATTTCAGAAAAAGTTTCGTCTGGAATCAATAGTTCCAATTCAATGTCTTGGTACAATCAGTTACAGATATATCAACAAAATCTTTGACTAATCTTTTCATACAGGGGATCCCACAACAGACACATGCTCCTAACAGGAGCAGACCAATACAAATAGCAATCAAAATATTCATTAGGATAGAACCCCACCCACCAAACAGACTCTGGAAAAAGTTTGTCAGTGGGTTTGGGCCTGGTTCAGTCATGGCCGATACCTGCTGTATTACCTCTAGGTGATCATTAATCAAGAGCCATTCGATTTTGTAGCACAACAGTTCTCATTGCATTCAGTTCATCAGTCACTAGTTCGAGAGCAGAAAAAGTTGCGTTACTCATTACTTTGAGAAGCTTCGACAGTTTTCTCAACTCCCAGATCGATTTGACTGCTCCATATGCTGGAAATATTCCAGCCCAGGATATAACACTGTCACTCAAGTCCATATGAGTCAATTTTTCTTTATCTTTCACGGAATGATGGTTCTTCCAACCAGCTCCGATTTTTCCCATTGGATTTACAGGTTTTCCAATTGGATCTTCATGTTTTCGGGCTACATTTCTTACATTTCATATCTTACCTAGAGGTAATTCTGCAGTATGCCTTATAGCTGGAACCAGATAACCCAAAAAACAACTGCCGGACCAATTCTCAGGTAGCCATTTGTATGCTTTTTTCCCACAAACAAAATAACAGTTTTTTACTTTGGTACTGATGCGGGTTAATTCTGAATAAAACATTTTCTTGTCTATAACAGACAATTGTTTATGCAAGACAGGATTTCTCTGTACTTCACTTAATGTTGTTTTGATTAAGCTCAAATATGAATCATAATTTGCGTTACAAATAGTGCTTTTATCTTTAGTTTTAATTTAGCATTTATAAGATACAGTTATGTTACAGTTACTCCAACCCACTTGGAGTGTATCATTCTTATAGAAACATACAATTCCCCTCTGTGTAATAGGCAAATACAATGCAATTTTGTCCTGTGATCTTACAGAACCTGTATCAAAAAGTAAATTTTCCCAAGTCTCATTTATTCCCAAGGGGACAGCGGACATCAACAGTCCTCCATATGCTGTTGGTATGGCAGTACAAACCCAGCAATTTGAAATGTTCATAGTCTCTACATATACACGCTTCATAGCTAGGTATGTGTTAAAGTTTGGATGCCAGTCTATAGACAGTTCATTACGTTTCTCCACTTTCACTTGTGTGGTTATATGCAGGAAGAACCACAACAAAAGGAAAGTCATCACAATCATAGTCAATAAATGCAGAGTTAGCAAGATGATTAAACAATATCTTCGGGGTTGATCTGTATTTTTACTCATTTCGCTCGTGGCCATCCTGCCTTTGTTGTGTGTCAGTCACAAAATGTTTATCAAGCTGAAAATTCTTTACCGGTTTACAGTGCGTCAGGTGGACCCAGGGCGACCTCTCAGCAACTTTGACTGCAGTAGGCGTCGCCAACAGTACCTGGTACGGTCCTTCCCACTTTGGACTCGCCCAATTCTTCCTCTTCGTGACCTTCAACCAAACCCAGGACCCTGGGGTCAGCACTGCTTCCAACGATCTGGTCTGTCTTTTATCTGAAAAAGAGTTCAACTGCAGAACAGTTTTATTAGTTAATAGTTTCCTCATATAACTAGCTAATGAGCTGAGAGCCTCTAATTCTGCAGGCATGAGAGCTTTCCACTGTGGCACATAATATGCTCTTCCAAATATCACTTCAAAGGGGGTCAAACCCTTTACATTTGGAACTGTTCTCATGCTCAGCAGTGCCAAAGGCAAACAGCAAATCCAATTCTTCTGTGTATCATCTACTAACTTCCTCAATTTGTTTTTTAGAATTCCATTGTACCTTTCCACCAGTCCTGCAGACTGTGGGTGGTAAGCACAATGATTTTTCAAGGAGATCCCAAAGAATCTCCCAAGTTGGTGAATCGTCTGATTCACAAAATGTGTCCCATTGTCACTATAGATTTTTTCCGGTATGCCAAATCTAGGAATTATTTCTTTTATTAGGGTCTTTGCCACTGTTGCTGCATCCGGATTTTTAGTTGGAAAAGCTTCTACCCATCTGGAAAACATGTCTATAATTACTAAACAGTATTTTTTCCCTTCACATTTGTTCAGTTCTATGAAATCCATACAGATAGTATGGAACGGATATGGTGGTATAGGAAAACTCCCTTGCTTGGGTTTGAATGCTCCTTGTGCATAATGTTTATTACAGACATGGCATGCTGCACAAAAGTTTTGTGTGAAGTTTTTGAATCCATATGTTTGGAATATTCGATTTACTAACTGTACCATCCCCCCTGTTGAGACATGGCACTGCCCATGGCTCAACAAAGCTGCATATCTAAATAAATTAGACGGCAATATTGTTTTTTTCTCTTTGGAGATATACAGTCCATTTTCGAGGATTGTACCTCGTTTCTCCCATTTTTGTTTCTCAGCTTTTGTAGTTAATGTCTGCATCGTTTTTAACATTTCTAAATCTAAAATCTCAGAGGGTTGTAATTCCTCGGTTAAAAGTAAAGTTTCTGAGTCTGAGGCTGCTTGCTTTGCAGCTGCATCAGCTTTTGCATTTCCTTTTGAAATTGCATCCTGTTGTTTTGTATGAGCTAAACATTTACAAATAGCTACTTTAGTAGGTAACTGAATGGAATCTAACAAGTTCAAAATAAGTTGCATGATTAATCGGTTTGCCAGTAGATGTTATCATTCCCCTATTTTTCCATTGTTGTGCAAAAACATGCACTGTAGAGAAAGCATACTGACTGTCAGTATATATGTTCACACATTTATCTTTCGCTAGAGTACAAGCCCGTGTTAAGGCTATCAGTTCTGCTGCTTGAGCAGACAGGTTATGCTGTAAGGGTTGGGCTTCTAAAATCTCTGTATCTGTGACTACTGCATACCCTACTAGATTTTTCCCTGTAGGACCTTTTCTGCATGAACCGTCCACATAAAATGTCACCTCGGCATCATCCAAGGGCATATCAGTAAGGTCTTGTCTGGGTAAAGTTATTTGCTCAATTTCCTGCAGGCAACTGTGTGGTGTGCCATCCACAGGAGTTGGAAGTAACGTTGATGGATTTAATGTTGTACAACGTTCAATTACCATATGAGGTTGGCTCAGCAGTATGGTTATACATGAAAGATGTCTAGCAGGAGATAGATATGCTATTTTCTCTTGCAGTAAAATTATCGCGACTGCATGAGGCACTCTCAATGTGAGAGGGTGGAACAACACCACTGAGGCCGAAGCCTGTACTGCCATTGCAGCTGCGACTACTGCTTGCACACAGTGAGGCAATGATCGTGCCACTGGATCTAACTGTGATGAATAGTAAGCTATGGGGCGTTGCTTATCCCCATGCTGTTGCATAAAAACTGACGTCATGTATCCCTGCTTACAATCTATGGTCTGAAAAAAACTTTTGTGGTAATTTGGAAGTCCTAAAACTAGTGATGAAGCTATCAATTGTTTTAGTCTGCAGAAAGCTGCTTCTGCTTTAGGTGTCCATTGTAATTCATCTTGTGCTGCCATTGGTGTTTTATATATTAAATCAGCCAGTGGAGCAGATTCTAAAGCATAGTTTGATATCCATCTTCGACAAAAATTAGTCGTTCCCATGAAGTACATCATTTCCTTCTTGGTTGCTGGTTTGGGTGCCTGTAAAATCGCTGTTTTTCTGTCTTCATCTAATATTCTACCTTCATTGGATATTACATATCCTCGGTATCTAACCTGTTTTCTCCAAAGTTGTAACTTACTTTTGTTTACTTTGTGTCCTTGTGCTGCTAAAAATTTCAGTAATGCTATCGTATCTTCCCTGCATTGATGCTGGGTAGGGGCTGCTAGCAAGATGTCATCTACATAAAGTAGAATCTGACTACCTCCTGGTGGAGTAAACCCTGCCAGGTTGCTTGCCATTTCTTGTGCAAATATCGTTGGACTTTCACAATATCCCTGTGGTAGCCGAGTATAGGTATATCTTTTACCCTGAAATGTAAATGCAAACCAATACTGGCTATCAGGATGTATAGGTATTGAAAAGAAAGCATTGCTTATATCTACCACAGTAAAATATTTTTGTTGTGGTTTTAAATCATTCAACAAGGTGTGTGGGTCTGGCACCGTAGGTGCACTGGGTATTATTGCATTGTTTACAGCTTGTAAATCCTGTACCATCCGCCATTCCCCATTTGCTTTTTTAACAGGAAATAGAGGGGTGTTACATGGTGAATCAAGAGATTCTACCAGTACTCCTTCCTTGAGTAATGCTGCTATTATAGGCTTGATTCCTTGCTCTGCATCTTTCCTCAAGGGGTATTGTCTTTTTTGTGGTCCAAATGCTGATTTTGGTGTAATAGTTACTGGTCCTGATGTTTGAATAAGTCCTACATCTGATTTACCTGTTGACCAAAGAATATCTGGTATATCACACAAGGCTTTTTCTTCTTCTTCTAATAAGAATGCTAATCAGCTGTCTTCACTAGTTTGTAAGTGTACAGCTGGATGTGTCTGTGTTAGCCAATTCAATTTCTGTTTTTGTATTCCCTGTTCTGATAATTCTAAATCAGTTTGTTTTTCCCATCTTGTTACTTTTCTCCTAAGTCTGCCCATCTCACATCCTTATTCTTTGTCAAGCTGACATGTGGTAGTCTATTAGATTTGTACAGTGTCATGAATTCCTGAGGTAGTGAACAGCTTACCACACTGTTTCCCTCAGTATCCCAATACAAGGTTCGTAATACTAATCTGTTAGCAGGATTTTTGAACAATTCTTGCTCATATTCTTTATCAGGCCCTGGCATGCTACAGTAGTATAGAGTACAATGTAACAAATGCTGTTGGTCAGTGTCAAGGGAGGGGGCCTTACTGATGGCTACATTCATCAGTTCTCCGGTTACTGTCCCTGGACCAGTAGTAACTAGGTCCTGGCTGTACCAGTAAAAGGTTTCACCCTCCGGTCGCACCACAAAAGTATCCATTTGTCTTTGTGCTTCCATACCCTGCATAGTGGGAACTACCGCTATGCCAAATATCTGCATAAGATCTCTTCCCAGTAAGTTTACTGGACATTTTGCAGAAACTACAATTTTACTTTTCTGAGTCATACCTGAAATAGGGTCAGTTATTGCTATATCATGGGAGAGTGGCTCCCTATATAGCTGTCCATTTGCTGCTTTCACTAATATATAGTCAGATGATTCAGAATATTCTGGTAACTTTGAAGGGTGTATCAAAGTTTGTGACGCTCCTGAGTCACACAAGAATTTCACTTCCCTTCCTTCCACCAGAAGTGTAACTTCCGGTTTTGTGTCTGCCAAATAGAGCTCCAAGCTCAGTAATGCCAAATCTAAAATTTCACTTTCTTCATCCTCTACATCTGCTTGCACTTCCTCTGTTCCTTCCACTACATTTACATTTGCCCTTTGTTTGTTTTCCTTCCCTAATGATTTCTGATTTTCATCACTATCATATAGTCAGTCCTCATCACCTTTATTTTCTGTAGTCACCTTTTTATTTAGCCTGCAATCCCTTGCTAAATGTCCTTTCTTGCCGCACTTAAAGCACTCACCTTTTTTTTTTTCTCTCTTCAAAATCTTCTGACCTTTTGTCAGATTGTCTATTTCCCTGGGTATTTTTCTTACCCTTTTTACCTGACTGTACTACAAAGACCTCTGCTCCGTCTTCAGCTGTGAAGACCTGTGTCTTCTTTTTCTTTTTACTATTAAAGTGTCTTTCAGCATGTCTGGCATATTCAAGTAAGGCTTGTAGCCTACGTGTTCGATGATCTATCATATGCTTTGTAATAAAGCTACTGATAGGTGCAATGCAACCTTTCAAAATCGCATTTTTCAGTTGCTGTTCATACGAGGTATCATGTGTCTGATTTTCAGGAATAGCCATACCACTATAGTTATTGAAACATTCCAATAATCTACCATAGTACCCATCTACAGTTTTATTCTCTTGCTGTATGCATTGATTAATGCAAGTCCAATCTGCTCTAGGTTTCCATTTTTCAGAAATTTGGTCTGTAAGACCTTTCACTCTGTTGTCTAATTCTGCGTCACTATGTGGGAGTGGTTTAAGCTCTGCATTACGAGGATTCCAGGTGCCACAAATCATGTGCCAGTCTGGACCCACAATCTGTCTAACTACCTTTTCTACGTCTTCCCCATTCAAGTGGTAACTTAGTCTCATACCTTGTAAATCTTGTAAAAACTTTGTGTAATTGACTTTTGGATGAGGGATTCCCTCTGTAGCTTTCCGAATATCTTCCGGTGTCCATGGTCTATATACTAGAAGAGTTGGGTCCTGCCCTTCCTGTCCTGCCTGAGGATTTGGTACCTCGATAAGTGGACAGATTTCTTCCTCACTCTCTTCTAGTGTATTTTTCCCTATTTGATATAAGTCTGTGTCCCCAAGTGTTTTACGTGTCCGGGACCTAGTTTCAATAGGATCTCTAACAAATGGTTTTAGTACTCTTGTAACTTCAGGATAATGTGGAGGTGGACCAGCTTGTCCTCCTGCTTCATATCCTGAAAAAGGCATTGGAGGGGGCGGAGGGGGAGGGGCCGCTGCTATTACTGTAGTATTATCCTCTTTGTCTAAAAATAATGTTTTTGCATTTTTAGTTTTCTGTTCCCAACGGTTTACTTCCTCAATCCACCTGTGTGCCTGAGGAATGCCTAATTATTGTTTTTTTTTTTGCCTGACCTTCTGCGTCAGATTTAAGCTGTTTTAAAAGTTTAACTAATGAAATCTTGTTTAATTTACCATCAAATCCGTATTTATTAACCCATTTTGTATAATACCTTACATTATCAGTCCGTTGTAATTGCATATATTTTGCGTCATCAGTTAGGGGTGGATCTCGCGATTTTTTAGTGCACTGATTTCCCATTCTAAAAAAATGTTACGTAACCCTTTTCACCACGTGGTATTTCAGTTCCTTACACAGTTTATCTAGAATAACTGTCTACCTTATTCTGTTTCCCTGATCTCTGACAAAATATACAGTAATTTCCTTTTGTCCCTGATCTGTATAACAAATCTCTGACAATGACATTTACTGTAACCTAGTCCCTGATCTAAAACAGAAAAAAGCAAATATTTTCCTACCTGAGCCTCCTGGGTCGACCAGTTCGAGACCGCTCTTCGGCCGCAGATCAGAAAGTGGCCAGCCTCTCAAGATGACAATTCAGTCGGAGGTCTTTGTGTTTCAAGAAGAACCATTTTGGTAACTTCTCCTGCGCAGTATTCGACCACCGATACACTCTGATCTGCAGCTTACCAAGGGAATTCCGGTTCAAGGAGGACCAAACTGTCAAATAAAAACAAATGATAACAACACAGGAGGCTCAGATGCAAAAGTTTACTAGTGTACACCAGGAGGCAAAAAACCATACAAGTACAGAGTTTTGCCTGACATGATGCAGGAAATACACAATTTTATATAGTCTTACATTCAAGCTGTGCCCACCTTACTGACGTGGTTAGTCACAGGGCACCTACATCACTATGGTCTACAATATTCTATTCATAAGAAAAAGCTGATGTTATACATTTTAAAAGTTTTCCCATGGGAATAATACAGCCTTGCAAAGCACCTGGTTCGTTATAATGTCTTTCTGTAAATGTTACTCTTCCAAGGTCTCAGGCTTGCTTGAATACAATAGTCGGTTCACTCTTGTAATATACTTCTTTGTTCTTCTTGCAACTTTTACTTTAGCAGCTGTGTCTTATCTCTGATACATTCACAAGGTCAATTATCTCAGAGGAAGGAATAAGAATATTCAATGCTTTATACATTTAATTTTCCTGACCCAGCAGATAATCATTAGTGAAAAACATAAGCTTGCTGAGCTGGCTACTGCCAGGGTCAGAGTTCAAATACACTGCAGCTCCAAAGCTTCAAGCAATTACATGTAAAATCATTCTTATTGCCATATTGTAAATAGAATAAAATGCATTATATACTATTTGCTTTTAAACTAGCACTTTATACATGTTCAAATACATATTTTTCTAACACACCTACAGTCAATTTTTTGGCAACCTCACTTAATACCCGCAATATTACTGTTGCTAATCTTGTTCAGCTTGTTGAAAAGCTGAGCTATCGTAAGGACAGTGTTCCTACAAAAAACAATCTTCAGGGCTCTAATACTTATGCTACAAGCCCTAATTTGGTTGAGGACGATTCCAGTACGTTTGGTATTACACCAGCTCAACGTTACCAACCTACGAACTCTACTCTTTCGGGTAGAGATGAGGAACGGACTTCAGTCAACCTGAGCACATCTATGGGTAGCACTTCCGGTAATGAACGCAGATCTCTAAGTCAATGGCTTGAAGGGGAATGTGAATGGCGTTCGGCACCATCAAACAGCACTGAAGTAAATTGTTCACTGGACAAATAGTTTACTTTGTTTGAAACACTCAGTAAAGACTACCGAAAGTTGCAATTGGAGAACAGCTACTTGCGCGAATGTAAACGGAGGGAACAAATACCGAAAGGGCTTCGACTATGGCGTTATCCCACAGGAATTGACAAGGACTCAGACCTTTACTTGGAACTTATTCAAATGTTTAATAGGCATGGATGTGAATTTTTAGAATGCCTTATTAAGGACAATGACAGGAAAATGGTAATTCTATTTGATAAAATCAAGAGTATTAATAATAGTATAAAAGGAGACTTACTGTTTGAATTTAAAAGGACACAGTATGACAATATTTTTAAAAGCATTGATTTATATATTGCTGAATTAAAATATAAAAAAGAAGGTAAGCTTAAAAGAGATGAAAATGAGTATGCACAGCATAGAGCATACCCGCCCCCACCTAGAAGTCAATTTAAGGCCAAAAACCACTATGACAATAGTGGTAACAATAATATTGAATTCAATGAAGAAGGGCAGATTACCCCGGACCCTTTAGAATTCCCCCCTCTGAGGAGGTCAGAGCGACTAAGGAACCAGAGAGGGGGTATGAATTATTACAATCACAACTACAGGGGGAGGGGGAGAACATATTAATGCATGTTTTAGATGAGATTGATGTGCCTTATGACTTTAACTTTGAAAACAGTGCGGTTCAAATTGTTTGTAACAAAAGCAATGATTTTAAAGTGTATAACTATAGTGACATTATATTTGACAACGATGTTGCAGATGTGTTTGACAAAGGTTTATCCTTTGTCCCAAGTAATAGAGCTTCACTGGATGATGTTCTAATTGACTTAAAGTTATATACAAGAAAACTGAATTTTCAATTTTGTTTCAAAGACAGTCCACAAGAAAGTAGTAACATACATTTTAATAAAAGGCCAAGTGTATTTAATCTACCCCTTTGTCCTGTAATACAGACTTTTGTAAAATTATGTGAATATGACATTAGGGAGATATTTAAAACAAAAAGAACAACACTTATGGCCTTGACAAAACAGAAAATAACCTAAATAAAAAGGAGAGAGAGTTAGTACAGAAGTTGTGTAACAATAATGAATTAAGAATTTTGAAACCAGACAAGGGGGGTGGGTTGGTCATTATGAATAAGAACTCATATATTGACAAATTACTTGGTATTTTACATTCTGAGACATATTGTCAAATTAGTCTCAATGAGAAGAACATTTTATATAGAAAAGTGGATATACTATTAGAAGAACTTCTTAGGAATAGACAAATTTCCTTAGAGGAGTATTCATGTATGGATGTGAAACACCCAAAAACACCCACAATTTTTGGAATTCCAAAAATTCATAAAGATTTAGAAAATCCCCCCCCTAAGACCCATTGTTGATGCTAAAGCATCGAAGACATACTTTGTTGCTAAATTTATAGATACACAACTTAAAAACACTCTTTCAGATTGTAACTGGATTGTGAAATATTCTTGGGACTTATTGAGAAAAATAAACAGGAAAATATATAATGAAACATTGATTTTTGTGACAATAGATGTGAAGGACCTGTTTTCAGTAATTCCACACAACATTGGCATTGAATGGTTTTACTCATATTTGTGCCAACATACTAGATTTACACACAACCGTATCTTAACCATTAGAAGTTTGATGGAGTTAATTTTGGAAACCAATGTTATAGTTTTTGAAGAACAGGTTTTCAAACAGTGCAAGGGAGTAGCTATGGGGGCCATATGTGCTCCTATCTTTGCCAATATTGTTTTGGCATTTTGGGAAGTGGAATATATATTTAATAGTCCGTTTGCAAAATATTGGACTTATTACGGTCGTTATTTAGATGATATAATCATTTTATGGAATAATAGTGAAGACATACTCAAACAATTTTTGGCATTCATTGATGAAAGCACAGACTTTTTAGAATTTTCACGTTACCTCATTTGTTAAAATAGACTATTTAGACATTACTATTAGCAAAAATAATCCGGATAAATGTTTTGAGATGACCATATTTAGAAAACCTACATACTCAAATACACTGCTGCATTTTGAAAGTTTTCACCCTATACACCAAAAGAAGGCCTTAGTCAAGGGACAAGGGGTAAGACTAGCTAGGATGATTTCAAATTATTGTGAATTTCTTGATCAAATCAACATCCTTACTGACATGCTAGTTAAGAGAGGCTACCCCTTAGGTTTTGTAGAAAAAACATTACAAGAAGTAGTCCACAAGAGGAACAATGGGCATTTTTTTTCATTATTGGGTAAGCGTATTGAAATTGGTCATTCAAGTGTGTGGGGGGGGGGTACAGAACTCAAAACCTTCAACAAAGCTGGAATTTTTAAATACAACGAGCAGTTTACAGATATTAGACAAATTATACAACATAATTGGAATGTATTCAATATGAACAAGGAATATACGGATGTAGTGGGAAAGGTGCCCAACATCGTATATAAAAAAGACATAACTTTGAAAAATATGATAGAGAGGTCACATGATGGTTATTATGGAAAGAAAGGCATGTTAAAATGTGGTTTTTGTATGCAATGTCAACATATTATAGAGGGAACTGAGATTAATATTCCAAATTATGGGAAATATGTATATAAGAAAAAATATTCATGTAATAGTAAAACAGTTGTTTATTTAGCAAAGTGTTCCCAATGCCCCAGTTTCTATATAGGAAAGACGATCAATGCACTGAGAAGTAGAATATATCAACACTATTATGACATTAAAAAACAAGACATCAAAAATGTCCTAGCTGTGCATATTAAAAATAATGAAGGACATTATTTTAAGTTTTGCATTATAGAGCAAGTTTCTTTAGGTGAAAGGGGTGGACCCCTTAATGACTACCTAGAGGCTAAGGAACTTAGGTGGCAGTTAAGGACAAATGCAACACAAGAACCAGGTTTGAACAGTAACATATCCATTAGCTCTATATTAAGATTAAAAGCAGAAGGTTATTTACAACTGTGAACATACATTCATTTTATAAATATATGATGTAATTGGTGGCAATTTTTGGACTTGTATTTATACGGCGAAAGGGAATTTTATGGGCGTTGATGTGTTTGTTTTGTTTTGTATTTATGTAATTTAATCATCATGATGTCATTAATTGATTAATTAACAAATTGTTAGTCATTGGTGTAATAGATTCATGTATAAAAGGAGGGTTAGCTATGATGTACTTCATTCTGATGAAGTTTTTATTAAAAACGAAAGTGCTAAAGCACACTTTGTGGATTTGGTTTATTCCTTCTGGTGGTGTGTTTATATATATATATATATATATATATATATATATATAGATATATATATATATATATATATATAAAACTATATCTGTATATACCTAAATAAAAAAAAAAAAATATATATATATATATATATATATATATATATATATATATATATATATATAATATACACACACACACACACACACACACACACACACACACACACACACACACACACACATATACATATATATATGTGTGTGTGTGTGTGTGTGTGTGTGTGTGTGTGTGTGTGTGTGTGCACATGTGTGTGTGTGTGTGTGTATTGCAGTTGTACCTCAGATCCATATCCAAACCTCTTATTGCAACAAATCTGTCCAAAGGCCATCAAAATGGGGGTCAATGGGCCCAAACTAGAGACCTCTTTTAAATATTGTCCTTATCCAAGTCTCTCCAGCAGCAACTGTTCTGCCTTGCAACAAAATAATAAGCTCTCCCAAGTCTTGAACCCAGGGCCCTGTAAACTTCAGTCAAAGTAATGTACCATTATACCATGTGAGCTATACAAAACAGCAATGATTTTTCAAACATATCAGTTAGTAGAGTCATTCAACAGTAGGGAAATGTTTCTGTAGAATCAGTCAGGTTTTCTATATATACATGTATACATATATATATATATATATATATATATATATATATATATATATATATGGAGATGCATATATGTGGGCAAATCTAGACATAATCTGTATATTTAGAGATATACATCTAAAATATATCTACATAGATGCATACACATATATTTATAGAAAGGCAAATAAATATATATATATATATATATATATATATATATATATATATATATATACATATGCGTGTGTGTGTGTGTATACATAAATATACATAATATATAACAGCTACAAACATACAATCACATGGAATCTGAGGGTCATGCTGCTGAACAGTAGAAGTCTAAATCTGAAAATGCACTCTTTTGAAGCACTCCTTAAAACGGAACACATTGAAATTTGTGCTGTAACAGAGACCTGGTTAAAGGCAGCAGAAAGCACCCCTGCACTACCAGCCTATAACTCATTCCACACCTTTTGGCTGCAGAACTTGGACTGAAGCTCCAAAGGTGGTAATATTTCCATATTCATAAAGGATGCACACACTTCCAGAGTGGTAGCCCAACATAATGCATCACAGATACTGCAGGTGTAGCTAACATTGGGTAAGACAGTGATTCATGTCATAGCCTGTTATAGGTCCCCAGCCATGTCGCAAGACTCACACTCTATATTCCTAATCATCTTGGAGAATATTAGTGTTCAACCTAACACTCTCATACTGGTTGACATCAATTACCCCATCATTAACTGAGAAAGCTACTCATGTACCAATGCACTTGCCCAATGTTTCCTGGAATTCATTAATTCCAATGGCCTGGAATAGCTCGTTCCTACCCCCACTACAGGTAGCAACATCGTTGACCTGGTCAATACTAACATTGGTGACCGTTGCTGTACACCAATAGTCAACTCCTCCCTTGTTAGATCTGACCACAAAGCGATCACCTTTGGAAATCCATATCCCTCCCACCCCCCCTCAAAGGTAACCACCATGAAAAGCCTTTCCAAAGCTAACTTTAGCCTCCTAAAAACAGATTGCTAACATCACGGCAGCCATGCAAATGGAGACTAGTTGCTTGACTGCTGAATCAAACACCAATGCACTATGAACATGTACACAAATGCATGCATTCCACCATACCCAATAGAACCAAGACCCTCACCTTCAAAAAAAAGGAAGCCAATCTGGTGGTCTCTGGCCATAAAGAAACTCTACAACAGAAGAAGGAAACTGATACCAAATAAGGTGAAGTCCCAAGACTAGAAAACCCCGCTTATCAGCCTCATTGACAAATACTAGGTGCTGCAGTAGGAAACATGACCATAAGGCTGGCTTATTTGTATATTAATTTCTCAAAGTCTTTTGAGTTTCTAATACCATGACTGGACTGGACTCCATTCCTAAGTCAGGGTATGATTAAAGTTCATGAAATTAGTATTGTTTCAATCATTAATGTTAGCCAAAAGCACTCTTTTCAGCACCTGCAGTTTGCCAAGAACTGACTCCTTCGGCAGTTTATTCAGAGTTACAATAATTGGTAGCATATCTAAAGATGACTGTAAATTCTTTTTATTAGACCTGTTGCTCCTACTGCTGTTGGAACTGTTTGGATATCTTTATTCCACATTGCTTTCATTTCTGCCTGCAAATCCTGGCATTTTATGATTTTTTGACTCTCTGTATGTAAGACATTAATCACTGCATGTAGCAATTTCAATGATCAATGCTAATTTTATCTTCTGTTTCTCACATCTCTTTCCTGAACTGCTGATAATGGGTGATCCCATGTGATATAAACTTCATAATTCTCTATAATGCTTTTCAGCTCATGTTTCCAATACTTTTCGGCTACTTCAGTATTGTAGTATTTGCACAATCTGCATTGCAACAATTTTGCCACATTATTATGCTTTTCAGTATACAGGCCAGTGTCACACCCATCAACAAGATGGGCGACTATTTCCGGTTCTGTTTTACATAACCTGTATTTGTCTGTTTCTCCTGCATGTTCAATGGACTTTGTCAACCAAAGTATATGTAGCCCTTTATCCTGGGCCACCAATAATAACCTTTCATCTTTTGGTTTAAATTCATATCTCCTTAACCATGCCTCTATCAGATCTTGATCAACATGAGGTTATTCCAGGAGTTTTCTATAATTGGCATTATACTTATGGCTTTTCCATGTGCCTTTCCTTCTTATCTGATATTTTTACTTATATTCTTTTTTTTTTTTTTTTTTTTGGCATGTTCAGTTGCTGTCTGATTTTTGTCTACTTCTGGTTTGATTTCTATTCCTGCTTAACTCTGATATGCATTTGCCAAACTAAGTAAAGAGGTCATCTTAGACTTCCTCTCCTCAAATTTTAAAACTTTCATTATATTTGGATCTGGAGAGGACAGCAGATATGTGTGTAGTCCCACGATTGCAGATCTATACATGTAATCAATTTCAAGGAGGCCTGTACATCCTTCTGAATGAGGGATATATCTTGCTATACACTGATTTTTATATATCATTTGATAAGCATGAAGCATTTTTTTTTTGTCCAACTGATCCAATACCTTTTGGAGCCAGTCAAGCACACCAAAACTGTAAGTTAAAACAGGAAGACTAAATAGATTTATAGCTTGGACTTTATTCCTGGATGTCAGAGTTGTTTTCAATATTAGCTTTAGTCTTTTGAAACATTCCTTACTGAGTTTTATTCTCATTTGTTCATGTTTTATTGCTGATCCTTCATCAGTTCCCAAATATATACACACTCCTTCCTGCTGTAGTTTTTTATATCACGTTCCTGCCATATACTGATATTTTACTGGTGCTGCAACTTTCCTGTTTTAAATGTTGCTTTCACGCATGTATCAAGACCAAATGTTATTATAAGATCTGAGTAAGTTTTAACAACTTGCAGTTCTGTTTTCATCTCTTTATCTGATGAACTATATAGTTTTAAGTCATCCGCAAAAATAAGTTGAGAAGTCTTTATGTCTGGTTGTTTTCTAGGAGCCAAATTGTAAACATGTCCTAACCTGTTAAGTAGACAGCTCAATGTGTTAAGGGCAAGACAAAAGAACAACAGTGAGAAAGATTTAACCTGGAATATTCCCCTTTGAATGTTTATCTCTAGGATAATAAGTTGTCCTTTGTCATAGCTGCAAGGTGGTTTGCCACTGTTTCATGGTCACTGCAATGTAATGTAGGGTATATCTAATACATCTATAAGCACTCCTTTATCCATGAATGTGGGAGGCTGTAAAATACTTTTTTGTAATCTATTCATGCCATACTTAGATTATTATCCTTTTAACAATTCTTCATTATGACTTTATATAGGAACAAATGATCCCTTGTTCCATATGATTTTTTTTTTACCATTTTGTTCTATTGCCATGACTGAGCTTTCTTCTAAATAACTAAGAACTATGCCAGAATCTCTTCCACTATATAGTTTGTACATTGTCGTAATGCAAGTTATTGGCTTATAGTTTTTAGGCTAGCTTGCAGGTTTATTCTTAAGAAGAAGTATCGTTTTACCATTTATTAACCAGGTTGTTACTGTTCGGGATGTACATATCTTGTCTGTGATTCTGTGTCTAGGAGACACTGTAACAGTTATCAAAATGCAAGAGTATATCTTTTTTTTTCATAAGTTATCTATTTCTTATGTCTGCCAGCCTATGCCAGAACCTGTCTTCTTTGTCATAATGTATATATTCTTCATTATTTTAATACTTTGTTTAATTTTAAATTTCCTGTTGTGTTTGTATTATAGAGCTTTTCTCCCTGGGCATCCACTGAAAATGGGTTTCTGACCTAGTCGGACTTTCCTGGTCAACGAATTCCAATAAATAAATAAATAAATAAATAAATAAATAAAATAAATAGTCCTTACTCGTGGCTAAATGTTTATGTAAAGATGTTAATACTTTTAGTCAGAAGTTAGGTCCTGCATCTAGGGCTGATATTTTCTAGTTAGGAGCTTTTCTTAATTTTGTTTCAATTTCTGTACTTCATCTCATTTCATAGCCTGTACATTTGAACTTCTTACTGTTTCTTTTACTTCTTCTATCCATTCAGCATCTTTGGTATGTTCCACAGGGTCTTCATAGATACTTCTCCTAACTGTGTGTATTTCTTCTTTTTTTGTGGTGTTTCTACTCCTTTTGCTTTGTTTTCCAATTCTCTATAAAAGTTTTTTTGAGTCATTAATGAATTACTTATTTTGTACTTTTCATTTCATTATCTGCACTTCTTCTAAGCTTTTCTGCCTATGCTTTGGTTTATTGTTTGTAATTGTGTATGATAGATACTGGTCTGTTCTGATACTGCACAGTGCTTTTATCACGTCTGTCTTTCAAAGTATTTTTGTTAATCTGTTCCCACTTCTGGTGACACTACTTGTCTTAATTGCTTTATAGTTTTATCTGTCTGATGATTCCATGATGGCATTTAATTTCTTCCCTTCTTTTCCCTTATTGCTCTGCATTTTTTGCTAAGATTTTATCTGTTATTAATTTAACTGCACAGTAATATATTCTATTTACATTTTGTTATATCACATGAATTTCTGTAAATAGTCTTGATACTGTGCTCCTCAGTTTTATCAGACTTCTAACATTTTGGGTGCTATTTACATTCTGTTATCTATTTCTTTGATAGATCTTAATTTGTCTATCCACCTGTACTAAATCAAGCAACTCTTCCCTTAGATACTTTTCTTCTAAACTGAGGGCACATTCTTTGCTCTCTGATTTCTGCAGGCATTTTACAGAAAGTTCCATTCAGCTGCATCCTTCATCATCTGTTGACCTTTCATACTGGATCTCACTCGTCCATCACACCACAACATTGATTGCATCAGAGGTGCCACTGTTTCCTGCTCCTTCTCTTGCTGTGTACCTCCAACTGAACTTTTGTAGTGGTTTCCTACTGAAGGCTTCAGAGCAACTTCATGCAGATGGTGATCAAGATGCTTCTCGTTCCACCTGTTTCTCCTTAATCTGAAGACTCATTATTCCATCATGCTGTGATATTATCTGAGATCAATTTTCTACACTAAATCGTTTGCATGTAATTCACATGTAATGCACAGGTTTACCTTCACAGGTAATTCATAACATCAGTATCTATTTCTTTAACTTTCCCATTAGTAATCCTCTTTTCTTCTTCCCCCTTTGTTTTCCTATATTTTGTATTGTGAAATTTTCCATATTTGGATGCCTTTGCCAGTATTTCTCTTCAAATATCATTGATGCTGCTTTTTTTGTATTGATTAGTTTTACGTTTTCCTCTGTATAAATAATGCACCATATTAAATTTCTTTTTCTTTCTCATGTCCATATTTCTTCTTCAGATGTCTCTCTCCCTCTCTCTCTCTTTCTCTCTCTCCACCTCTTTCTTCTTAATTTGGGGACTTATTGTTCCATCATGCTGTGATATAACCTGTGTTAGACTATACTAAATACTTCACTTCACAGCTATTCCATAACTTCACTTCTATTTGCGTAACTTCTACTTTACTAATCTTCTGTTCTGCATTCCCTCTTTGTCATCTTATTTTTTGTATTGTGAAATTTTGCATATCTAGGTGTCTGCCCATATTTCTCTTCAAATATCTTTGGAGCTGCTTTTTGTATTGATTAGTTTGGATTTCTCCTTTGCAGACATTTTACACCATATCAGATTGTTTTCTTTCCCCATGTCCATGTTTCTTTTTTATATCTTTCAAAAATCTCTAAGGTTTGTTCTTTATATTTTCACACTTCCTCCGTCACTTCTTTTTCCAAGAGGCCCTGCATTTCTCTGTCTATAAAATGTGTTTCATGGATCTTTTTGATTAATAATGAACACAAATTTGCATTTGAAGCTTTTAACAGTTTCTCTTAAGCAAGTGTTTTTCTTTCCTCCAATTTTTATCTAAATCGTTTTTGAATATCTTCTATCTGGAAATTCTGGGCTTCTTGCATAATAATAATAGATAATTTCTCCTTTATCCTAAATAGTCCACTTTCTCATTTTTATTGGTCTTTTTTGCCTGTCAGTTTTTGTGTTTTTTGTGGAATACTATTTCCCTCTACAATGGGGGGGGGGGTTATCCTCCCACTGAACCTGGCCTAACTCCATTGTAGGAATGTTTCTGTGCCTTGAGGATTTTACATGGTCATTTGGTTCATTCTAGTACCAGTGAGCATGTGAGGATTAAGCACATTTTTTGTCCTGGGACTTGTGCACCCAGCTATTCTTTTAATTTTTTTAACCTAACTCTGTTCGTGATATATGCTGTATAAAATACAGTCTATATAGGGTCTATATTACATATTCAAAACCTTAAATTATCGAACACCTAAAGGTCGATCATGAAATATCAAATTCTTAACATTGAAAGCAGCCGTTTCCACATAGGGAAACAATGCCATTGGCCAAATAAAAATAAGTTTTAAACAGAAATGAAGTAGGGGGCTTTGCCCCCAACACCTGCTGATGTGGGAAGCTGTGCCCCCACACCCCACTTAACTAAATATACCAACTCTGAGATCACTCTACAGTGGAGAAAGAACAAAATCCACGTAACAGCCAAATAACTCATTTTCCTGTGTGGAAACGGGCGTTCGCAATTTTCAGACTTCGACATTTAATGATTGACCTTTAGGTGTTCAATAACCTAAGGCTTCAATCACATAATAGGGAAGTGTCTATATAACAGTGTTGTCTTTGTGAGATTTTGTGAAAACAGGGTCCACCATGTGAAGATAATTATCAAGAGTTGAGGATGAATTCATTTCCAGCAATACTATTCTCTTTTTCTTACTGATTTTTTCATTTATCCATTCTGTCCTGTTCAAATACCCATTGTTTGGAAAATGTCATTTAAAATTAATTGGAAATATCACATAGTAGTCTGAGATCCCTCAAAAAAGACATTTTGTCATTATTTGCAGATCAGTTTTTGTTGACACCAAGGTAGAATTGTTTGTAGGTGTAAAGGTTCATAGACCATTACAAGCCTAGTAAAAAAAAACATCTATTCAACGGTTCCCACCAGCCTCAAGAATGGCAAGGCAAAATAAATTAGGGGACAATGTGAGGCTACCCATCCAGTTATCTAGGTTTACCTTCAAGGGGCAAGGGTGCTACATGACTGTATGATTTTCCTTATAAGTAAAGAAATGCCATTACTACTACCATGTGATGTTCTAAAACCTTTCTGAAGATCTCTGGGTATTCTTTTAGTGAAGACAAAATAGAAGCCTTTACCCATTTGTTACATCCCCTGATATCAAACAAAAAAAATGAAAAACTCATCCCATACCAAGTTAGAAGGAGTTTTCTTCTGTATTTCTTTCTCCTGTGTGCTCCAAGAGAACTGAAGAAACTTAGACTTTAACATAATTGAATCCACTGAAACCTAGTTGAGAATGTTGGAAGCATAAAAGAAAGCAAGGTCATGTTGTGGCACTGCTACCATTCTGGCTATGGTCCCCATCTTCAATTGTCACTTATTAGTCATTTTATCACTGCATTATAATGGAGTCAAAAATAAATAAGAGCAGCAGAGAACAAAAAACAATCTACCAATTTGTACTCTAGGAGGTTGGCATAGGGCTGGGAGGTTGGCATAATGGTTAAGGTATTTAAAACACAAGCTGCAGGATTTGATTCCCACATTGAATAATTTGCTAGGCTTAAAATGGCCTTCAAGAGCAGTTAGCCTAGTACTAATCTATGAACCTATGAACCTAAGTTTGACTGATAATTATTAAAAATCTTTATACGTTTTATAAGGTTAACTGTACATTATATATCTTGTTTCTCTTTTTTTTGCTTAATTACTGAACAGAAACATGCATTTCTTGTTATACAGTAGATTTGAATTTCTGGATTTTATCTGCTTTCAGGTGTGTTATTAATTATGTCTTGGTTTACATAAGTTTGCTTAATAATTATTAATAACAAACAAGAGGGGATGGAAACACATGTTTCAACAATGAACAGCATTATGTACACCAAGAAAGAGACTTGATTTATGGAATAGAGGATATAAACTTTTCTGGCTTGGCACTGTAAACTGATTAGTTAGATAATGGATCTTGTTCTTAACCAAGAACTAACATCAGCATTGGAAAAACTCTTGCTTACTTTGTAATATTGCAGTTATATCAACATATTGGTAATTTCTTTTTATCAGACAGCTTTGCTACTGCTGCACCACTGTGGGTATGTGTAGGATGTTAGCAGTTTGCATTTTGATTATTAATGTAGTTTTTAAATCTTTGTACTTAGTCCAGTATAATCAAATACAGCCTTGTGTTAATCAACCTAAAAGGTTTAGAATGTAATTCAGGACTCTCCAAGCTTAATTTTAAGCTTAAAAGAACACAACGAAGAAGGATGCAACCAAAAATGTTAAAGAACAGTCCAACCACTGCAGATAGTCACCAATAATTTATTAAAATAAAGTAAAATCACATACCAAATGAGCGCTTACGTCTTTGAACTCAAAACTTCATCAGATATAATATTTCAGCATGTCCCCTGGTTTTTATATCATTTACTTAATTAAACTAATTGACTTGTTAACCAATGATCACTTACATCATATTATACATGTTTTTAACCCTTAAATTCAAGTATACCCTGGTATAAAAAGAGCAAACTTGCTGTAAATCCTCACACCACAGCTGCTTTTTCTTTTAAAATGGGTTTTACTGACACAGTTAGCATTTAATCTAAGTTGCCATTTTATTGTGTGTTATTATACTTTATTTTAATAAATTATTGGTGCCTATCTGCAGTGGTTGGACTGTTCTTCAATTAATTTTAAGCTTAGTTGTAGGTGTTATTATAATTTATCAGCATATTTTAAAATTTTCTAACTCTTATAAAGTTCCGGGGTGTGGGATTAGACATATGGACAGGGGAAGAAGAGTTTGGTGCTACATGCCTCTTAAAAAGGAAAATGTAATATTTGGAGAAAATATATCTTTTTTACTCTGTGAAATTACAGAAGTAGAATATTTAACCCTATTATCACAGTCAAACCACTATACTATTTACATAAGTCAACAGATGAATGCTATTTGGAGGAATACTGACAATAATAAAGAACATGACCCTTTTTATCACCATATATACCATATGCATTTATTCTACTCTATAAATGGGATATTCAGTCAAAGAACATTGCCGAATTACAAAATTAAAAAAGGAAAACTTTTATACAAAATAATATAAATCAAAAGTCTCCATCTCTTTCATTCAGGAGGCACATAGGACTAATGACCAATGGGATCTAGTGAAGAAGAAATGGAAAAAAAGGTATTAAAGCCATGGGCACAAATTGTAATAAAGCTGGGTTTGCAATCTTGATCAAAATTACATTTAAATACCATATCTAATCTAGTGGTTCTGACTAGGAAGGAAGATGGCAAAACATAATTTTCAAACATAGCATTCTAGGTAAACCCATGGTTATGCTAAGTATCTATGCTCCATGTTTTAATTAACAAGATTTTATTTTGAAAATTGGGTGAGGAATGGAACAGTATCATAAACATAAATAAAGATAGATCGAATAATATCACATTTTTATAGACAAAAGGCTACATCAGCTATATATGGCATAATGATGGATTTTTATTTATTAGATCCATTTACTAAATTGATACAAGATAATACTTTAAAATATACATATTTATCACATTTTCATAAATCTTCATCAAATATAGATTTTTATCTTCTCTCTAATGAATTTCTTAATGCAAGGTTAGTCACCAATACTGAACCAAGATACTTCCCAGATAATTCAAAAATTACTTTAAGTAATGATATGTCAAATTGGAAGCATTTAAATTCTAGAACTTATAAGTAGATACTTAACCCATCCTTATTACAAAATGAAGACATTACAGTTTGAATTATGGCAATATTAAATTATAGTTATAATGACCTGATTAAATCAGAAATATAGACAAACATACAGTGGGCAGTCCTGATAGCTCATTTGAGAGCACTTCTTATAAACAAAGTGTCTTTTTAATAAGCAATAGGAAAATACATTGGAAATCGAATTGAAATAGAAACATTTTCTTTTGTAATATGAACAACAAAGCCAAAACAAACCAGAAATGGAGGAACAAATACAAGACATACAAAAAGAATTCCACCTCTGTCAAATAACACAACTATCTTAGGTATATGGCAAAATATTCTGAATGTGCACAACCCCCCACAAAACCTTAGCTATGTGGAGAGGCATGGCCAAAATGTGCTCTAGATAACAAAAGTTCTTTTCAGTTCTGTCACTTCAATGTATTTATAATAGGATGTTTTGTTAAGAAACTATCCTAAGAAGATTGTTTTATATACTAATAGATAGTTCCAAACATATTATAGGATAGTATCTAAAATTTTTAGTGAAATCTTAATTTTTTCCTGTCAAAAATACATTTGATTATTTCTCTCATCACCAGACTACAGAATGAGCTAAAGCTAACCATCAATAAACAACTTTCAAAAAGGAATTACAGTCCCTGCTTTCTAATATCCAAGAGTTATCAGTAAAAAGTGATGAAATAGACTCAAAACTAGACAATTTTAAGGAGAAAGTCTCAAAATAGATGGAAATTATACATGAGGGCCTTCAGCAACAGAAAACACATATTACTGAAATTAAATAAGCTCTGAATGATATGGATGACAGACTACAAGAAAGAGTCAATAACATAGAATTCCTATTAAAACAGAATACTTTACTTCAATCAAAGGTCGAAGACTTAGAAAACAGGTCACTTAGAAATAATATTAGAATCTTCGGTTTGCCAGACAACATTGAAGGTAACAACTTGGTAAGCTTTCTGACTACTTGGCTGCATGAAGTACTTGATCTTCCTGAAACTTTATGTTATGGCATCAAAGGAGCTGACAGATCATTAATATCATCCCAAACTAATAAGAACAAGTCAACTAAATATGTGATAGTAAGATTCCTCTCACCTCATGACAAAGAAATGATCCTAAAAACAGCATGGGCTAAGGCTCCTATCAAAATAAAAGACAACATTATGTGTTTTGATAATGACTATTCTCCGATGATTATAGCCAAAAGGAAACTCCTTTTGCCATTAGGTAAAGAATTAAAAAAAAAGTCAAATAAAAAGTCATCTGCTGTTTCTGGCCAGGCTGAAGATATTCATGCAAGAGGGCCCTAAAATCTTTGAAGACTTGGATGCTGCACTCACATTTATAAGATCAAATAAAATTCTCAACAAAATTGAAGAAATGGAATGGTCTAACTCAAGTTTGAAAAGACTGACTGACAATGATACATGGAAAACTTCTAATAAAAAAAGAAGTTAAAAAAATTAATAGTTATTTCTTCCCCCTTAATATGTTCAGGTGTTATTCTGCTTATTGAGAAACCCAAATGATCTCCAATGCTGGTTCCTACTCTATATGTGGCATTTAGTTTTGTGGACATGAAGCACAGGTGAGCTTTAAAAGATGGTGTTTTGTGTTTTGTTTATACACAGTGAGCTCCTGATCTATGAAAGAAAAGAAAAGAAAAGGGAATTAAACAAAAGGGGGATGTTTAAAATATTTGTTGGTCTGTTCTTTTCGTATAATTGATCCTTTTGTAATATTGTTTCTACATTTGGCATAGTAATGTATGTTCTTTTATAAACTGGGTGGCTATAAGTTACACTTATTCATATAAGTGGTGGTTGAATGCCTTAATTTTGTGGCTTAGAAGTCCCAGGCTCTCCTCGAACATTGGATAACAGCACAAGATGTACCCACAAAAAAAAAAAAAAAAGGGTAAATTCACTCACACTTTCTCACTGAAACTGTTTAGTCTATGTTTTTCTTCATTTTGAGCTTGAGAGAGCTTGTCTCGAGCCATCTGGATGCTGGACAGTTCCTTCAAGCTTTATTATCTTGTGATCTGATATTTTGCAAACCTTGAACTTTGAACTAACATCCTTTCAACAGGAAAGAATGTTACAATGATGTTAAAACCCACGAATGGATCCCAAGAATTGAGAGACATTTCAGTTTGTATGTAAAGTTTAATTCTTCTCTTTTCCTTTTTCATTTTTTTTTTATTTTTAATGGTCCTTTTTCAGAAAAATACTGTATCTATGTAGATATTTTGGCAGAAACAGTCTATGATGGTATGCTCACATTACCAAAGCTTCATGAATATCTTCTTCCACGATTAGTAAGTAGAAAAATGTATATTAAAGGAATTAATGATTTTGTAATATGTTTCAAGCTCTGATTAGTTAATCAGACCTTTTAATGCTTTTTAATATACCCATTTAAAACATGTAGCATTTGATTAATTTCTTTTTTCAGATGCATGGTCTACAGAGGGCTCTGATTTAATAGATCTTTCTCTAGCAGTGTTATACATGGGTTTAGACACAATATGTGCATATGTATTTGAAATTGGGTTAATGGAACAAGCTGGAAATTACATACATAATATGATGAAGTATACACCACTGACAACTTTCATGCATATCACTTATCTAGCTTTATACCTACATAACTGTGTCTACAGCATGCGGATGTCTCTTGTATGATAAATTCCACACTTAGACCCTACACTTTAATATTTATATTCACTGTTGTTTCTGCTATATTTTATTTATTATGTTTCAGTCATAAAGAAATGAGTGCAATAGATTGAAACATGACCCTGGAAGTTAGCTGATATTGTCATAGTATTTCTGGTCTGGGTGTAAAAAAATCAGAATGTGATTTCATGTTACATGATTTGGAATGTTAGTTAACTTATAGTAATGCTGGATCTAAGTTAGCAGATTGGCGTGAAGAGATTAGCTACTACCCTTCACCTAAAGCCTAGACAACAACACAGAGAGAATTATTAATATATACAAGCACTTCATCATATTTTATTGTTGCCCTTTTTTAAATAAAAAAAATGAACAGAGAAGAGTGTAGTTGGGAAAGAGGAAGGGGTAATAGTAAGGGGAGGGGACTTCTTATAACACAAATACTGATAAGATTTGAAGATGGGCTTAAGTATGAATATAAAGTTTTGCAAGTCATGGAAAGGATACAGACTTATACCTTTACATTAAGATACATTGAAAGTGTAATGTTCTCTATTATAAGCACTGAGATGGCTATATTATAGCACATTGCATGACACAACTCCCCCTTTACTGAAGTTAATGTTGGGCATATTTATACAAATTAAAGGGGATTGTTTAACTTTTTTTAGACAAATTCAGCATAGGCATTTAAAGTTATACTATGTTTTGAACTGTTGGATGCCTACAAGATTATTGTAGTTAAACTAGAATTATATAGATAAGTTCTTATAGACTCTCTAATTTTATAAAACTAACTGCTGGTTCTATTAGATAGACATTTATAAATAAGATTACTTAGTTAGTTGGTATATTATTGTTATGTTATTTTAAGGATTTCATTTAACTTTTCTTCTTTAATGCAGAATAATACAACATATGAATTCCTTGTTACAGTTTATTTAATAGTTTGCTTGAAACACAATATGATACATTTGTACTTAATTAATTAAGATTGTGCTACATAATTTAACCTATTACATGATAAATGCAATTTCAGATCCATATTTTATTTTCAGTTTAAACTTTTGCAAACATTGATGAGAACCATTTTATTATCTTCTATAAGAATATCCTCAAAGAAATTAGTCATGATGGCAGAGGTGAATAGCTGTTGTTATTAAATGGGTAGTTAATTTGGGTAGTGAATGCTATTCAAATTGGGTGTTTCTAACTCCAGAAAGTGTTTGAGTAAATTCAATGTTATGTATTTACATTACTATCATTTTATACAGTCTTTACAGACATTCACTGTGTTTTTGTACTTAAATGTCATTATAAATTGGATTTCACTTGAATTATTGTTTCTTATTAGTTGTTATGTATCTAATGGAACTATACTTCTACTATTTTCACAAAGAATATTAATAGTCAACTAATACCTAACTGATATAATCAGCCTTATATATTGCTTTTAAAAGGTATCTCCATTAACATTAATGGCTTAAACAATCATTGCAAGAGAGAAAGTTTACTTAAATGTCTAAAACTACATAAATCACATTTCGTTTTTTTACAAGAAGCATATCTTATAAAAGAAGATATAACTAAACTAAATACTAAATCATATATTGTACTATCAAGCTCAAAACATTCCCCAAAGAAAAGAGGAGTAGCTATACTATGGAGTAACACAATACTTCTTCCTTAGATAATATAAATTTATAAAGATAATAAAGGAATGTTAAAAATATTTCTTTCATTTCTGGTGGATGAAGATCAGACATGTTTTATTGTGAACAGAAATGCTTATGATAACATAAAAAGAACTATTACTCTGATTGAATCTGCAAAGAATTAACATTAATAAGTCTTGATATAAACTGTGCCTTTGCCTCAGTTAATTGGGCTTATTTATTCATACTAATGGAAGAGTTAAAATTCTCAAATAACTTCATAAATCTTATCTTGCATCTTTATAAAGGAAGTCAAGCTTATATAAAATAGGTACTAGTATCTTGCAAAACATACCAATAACCAAAGGGACCAAACAAGGTTGTCACTTATCCTCATTACTCTTTACTTTAATAATGGAACCTTGGGTTAACTTAATTAGGATGGATCAAGATATTGAGGGTTATAAGTTAAGTACTAATGAGACTTCTAAAATACAGCTATTCATTGATGATATTCTTACTACCTTGAAGGGAAATAATTCTTCCATTTCTGCTGTTTGTAAAACCATAGAAAACTTTCAAAATAAATTTGGCATGATATTCAATAAAACTAAACAAAAATACTTCATATTTATCCAAATAACTACATATTAGATAATACATTTACAAAATATCTAGCACAAGCAGATCAAACAGCATATTTGGGAATAATATTTACTAAAAACATCAAATATATCATCCAACTAAATTATAATCATAGTCTATTCTATAAAAAATCATATAACTAACAAGCTCTCTTTTACTATGGAAGAAAAACCCTCAATTATAAAAATGATTTTACTTCCAAAAATACTTTATATTATACAATCAACATCTATACCCCCCCTCCCAAATCAATAATCAAAAATTTCAATTTGATGATTTTAAAATTATTATGGTTTCAAAACAAACCCAGAGTAGCATTAAGCTATCAACATGAGAGACTGGTCTAATGGGGGTATAGGTATACCTAATTTGGAATTATAATTAATTTCAATCATGATTAAATCTATAAACATTCTGATAAATACAAAATATACTGTTAAATGGAAAAAAATTTAGAGATATTATTGTGGAATTCATATAATACTTCTAACTCTAAAAAATTATCAATAGTAAATAATTCATAAATTTGGTTATTAAAATACTTTTTTACCACATACACTCACCTCACACATAAATCTAATTATATGCTACTTCTGTTAAACAATTTTAGGACTTTTATATATAAATTCCCTGTGTATAAGGCTTTTTTTTAATTCTTTTCCCCATTGCCTTTACTCAAGGATTTTTTTTTTCTATCTACACAAAATGTTGCTATTTAAGGATAAGAACCTAATATATTGGTCTCAGTTGATGGTAAAAGATTAATTGAAATCTATAGACTATGTGACAACTGAATTTGAAACAGATAAACATTTATGGTTAGAAATACAAGCTTGTAGACAATTTCTCTTAAACAAATTTGATCTAATGTCACCAATAATTAAAAAATCAATACCCAAACTTTTACATTATCTGATTCTGTCCTCAAAACATACATTACCTATTAAAGGCAAACTATCATGCATATATAATGTGATTACAAATTAAACAAATACCCTGAGTGTTACTGGAATTATTTTTCACAATCAATAACTATCAACCTAATGATCAAGATAAAAAAAATGATATTAGAATTAGCTAAAATTACCACGTCGATTAAATGAAGATTATTTACATGGAAATTTATGTACATTTCATTTTTAACTCCCTACATAGTAAGTGCATTTAGCAAAAAGTGCAATGTTTGCTGGAGATGTAAAATAAAAGTGAAGACAGATTGGTCTCATATGTTTTTGATTGCATAGTTTTAAAAAATATTGGGACAAAATTAATAATTTTCTTCAAGCCTTATTTTCAGACAACATTATATTTTCCAAATCTATGGTTCTATTTAACACAGCAATATCGGAATGCATTAAGAAAGTTAAGTATTCTATGGTTTGAGCTATATTAGCTGTTGCCTGAAAAGTTATAACAAGAAATTGGAAATCTGTTTGTCATTTGGAGCTATTGACCATTAAATCAAGATCCATCAGGAACACATCTTCATATAATAGGTGGAACAATTTGCATGATTTATTAGAAAAATAATCTGTCAATTCATGAAATTGTTAATGTATACCAAGATTCATATAATGTACATTTGTGGACATCTTTGTAAATACTTTGATTATGTTTGTTTAATATTTTTTTTTCTCAACTCAAGTTGAATATTTGTGAACATCTTATGTAAATATTTGTTTATATTCAAAAATGAATAAAGCTGTTTTCAAAAAAAACTTAGCTATGCTATTAAAACTTAGCTGTGACCAGGATATGATAACATAATTGGACTATAATGGCAAATCTCTATTTAAATCAAAATATATCATAGTAGCTTTTACTGAAATGTGCAGGAATGTAATTCAAGAAAAGAATGGTAATCATGATGTGGAAGTTATTAATGATTACTTAAATCAATTACATCTTCCCAATATCTCTCTTTAACAAGTGGACTCATTGAAAAGGCCTTTTACAGTATAGGAAATTATGCAAACTATAAAGGGTTTAAAAAAGGGAAGATCACCTGGTCGAGAGAGGTTCTATAGTGAATTCAATAAAGGCTTCTTATCAGAGATCTGAAACATATTGTTAGAACTCTTTAATAAAATCCATTCAGAAAGAATCTCATACCTTTATCTAAATGGGATGAAGAGAACATTTATACTTAAATCATATCCAAAAGATCCCTAAAATTTCAAACCAATAACTCTAATCTGAGTTTATGAAGTTATGCATCCTTTTTTAGCCAATAAACTGAAAACATTACCCTCAATAATAATATAAAATCTTTATTCTTAGCATTACTGCAAAACACTTTCTATAACATACCCAAATTCTACAGAATTGCTGTCCCATTAACTGCTTTTGCAGATAACATAAATGTCTAACTTTCTATAGCCAAATGTGATGCACCAAAAATTATTAAAACCATTAATAACTTTTCCAAATTTTTAAGCTTTAAACTAAATTTAAGAAAATTAGCTTTGATCCTACTAAGTAGGTAAAAAACAGTGCAGTTCCACGCCTGATAAAAGATGAAATTTTAAATCCAATGTAGTCAAAAAGTTTAATAAAATAGATCAGCGCTTTCACAATTCAAACAATTGCTTCTTCAGATCCCACTAAACCAAAACTTTTACTGTTATTAATCTTACTAACATTAAAATAAATGTATCCACTTTGCTCAAATATTTCCGAGAGTATTTATTTTTCAGGGGGTATTTACCAGGCCAAAAAATCTTCATTGCGAGAAAAAATGGAATAAAGGCATGGTCTAAGATAAAGGATGACATTACAAAATACTGTAGCTTAAAAATTTCCTTGCCATCAAAATTTGCAATAATTCAGATGAATATCATGCCTAAGTTACTTTTACATTTATCTTCGTCTACTCGCTTAGTAGCAAATAAAAAAATCTTTAAAAATATTACTCGAAGCTTAAACAAGTTTGTGTGGTCACCCAAATCAACAAGGATGCTGTATCAAACATTGGCACTTTGTAAAAGTCACTATGGCCTAGCCTTACCAAATTTTTATTTATACTATCTTATAATAAATTCCAGCAGACAAAAATAATTTCATGCCAGCACAAGATTAAAAACTGGAATTCAACATGGATGCATATAGGGCATAACTATTTAAATATACATGAAATTAACTTTGAGGCCCTTCCATTTATCAGTAATAAAGATATTAAATCATTAAAACTTCACTACATTTCCTCAAAAATTACAATAGTTTCAAAGTTATTTGATAATCTAAGTTTAAAAGACCACTATGAATTACTTCAACCAATTAATGGTAATCCAAATTTCAACATGAATAATAAGACACTAAACCTTTTCCCTCTTTTTCCTCAATTACAAATAAGACAGTTCATGATTTTATTCTTGGGATTTTAACTTCTGTAGACCTGAATATTAGTTTAAATGTACTTAAAATATACCTATTAATTTTGAGACAAATCATTTACTTATTTAAACAAAAAAAATTGAAGACAGGTTCCCTGATGCCTATAAGATAAAATTTATAAAAGAACTGTGGGTTGCACTAACTTTATAGAAACCTTTCTTCACATCATATAAACGTATTATTCATTGCACAGGTGAAACCACATTTATTTATTTATCTTACTAGCCCAAAATAGACAACTCTTGATGGGTAATGATGTACACAATATATTTCAAATAAATCAACAATACATAAATAAAAAATTATTGTATACAAATGATCTCAAATAATGAGTATATGGCACCAGCAAAAAGGACATCCTACTTTACAATTCACTCACCATTTTGTAATACATGCAACTTTCCAAATGTAGATCTAATTTATATGTTTGGGGATTGCAAATCTACACCAAACTATTTGGCTAAATTAAATTTCAAACTAATCCAAATGAGTTACAAGAAGGAACTTATTGCTAGAGATTTTTCAGTCCTACATCAGACTCAAAGTTTTATGTAATATAAATATTTTCACATACTATTGCATTCATTCATTTTAGTTGAATATTAAATCACACAAAATTGGATCAATCTTAATACTACTACCTGGGAAGGTTTACAAAAGTTTCAAATACATAAAGGCATTCAAACTCACTTTACAGATTTAGAGAAATAAATTATTTTTGTTGGAATATTGGTCAAAATTACTGAATTAATAGATAAATTATGCTATGATTATTTTCATTATTTTGAGCATATGCATATGTCTGTGGTCTCCCTTCATGGCACCAATTGAAATCCTTATATTAAATTGTCATAACTGATTAACAAATGAAATGTATTCCTTTTAAAACCTATTGTCTTCCATTCCATGTCATGATAATGACATGCAGCACACTTGTAAATATTTGTTTATATTGTCATACTTTCTACAAAATTTTCATGTTGCAGCCACCCATTATTTTGATTGTTGATGTTGTTTCTCATTATAATCTGTATGTTATTATTTTACTGTTTTTGATTGGTTTCATAATGATATGCCAAAATAAAGAGAGATTTGATAAAAAAGGAGCAAACCAAAAAAAAGAAAAAAAAGAAGAAGACAAATTTGGGGGATTCTGCAAACATCAATAACAGCTGAGAGCTATGGAATTTCAGCTTTATATCTCATACACAGTAGCCAGCTCACCAAGTATTACATATTATTTCTCATAAATGAGCATTAATCCTGCAAAGCCATGTGGGTAACTGAGCAAACAAAAATAAGATAACTTACTTTCATCCACAAAAAAACCTGACTGTTGAAAATAGTATATCTGAAGCATATAGGGAAAAATTAGGGAAAAAGCCAGAAGAGAAAAATGAAAAATGCAAGGATCAAAATCCGAGACAAATTTTAAATGCCTTTTCTGTGTACGTAGAAAATTGTTAGTATAACAGTTGTAATGGAACACATTTTATGAATTATATGAAGTCTAAGAAAATGACTGTTCTCAATGATCTGCCAGAAAACCACATATTTTATGAGGAAGAAAAGAAAAGGATGAGGCACATATCTCAACTTATTTGTTCAAGTATTCTGGACAGAGCCAAAAATAATTTCAACACTGAGGACTAAAATCAGTGACATTTTAAATACTACTCAAATTCACTCATAATGTTAAAATAACATTTTTGCATCAAGATGCACATTCTATATTATAAATATTATGAAAATCTTATTTCTGGCATTATTTACTTATTATACTCAGTGATTACCAAAAAAAGCAAAAATGTTATGAATGCTAAATCATAACAAATAGCCATCTCCATTTAACAATTTTTAATACTATGTGTAGTCACTTGAACTACTGGACTCTTTTATATAACCCCCTTATGTGTTATTTCTATAGTTTCCTACACCGACATGCTGACAATGTCTATATACTCACCTTAATAAGTATTCCTAAGATTGATATACATTATTTTGGTATTGTTTCTGTGTTATAATTTTCCTTATTTTCCTTTGTATCTTTTTTAAAGTTTTTCTTTGATTTTTACATAGTTCAACAATAATTCAACAATTTCAAACAAAATAAAACAAAACTACATACAAAAGTCCATAAAGTTATATACACAAAACCATTATTACTTTTCTAATAGATCATTACATTTCTGCCAGGATATGTATTGATGAGTTACATTTGTAGTTCTCATTTTTATGGTTGATAATTCATTTTTAAAAAACAGATTCGGTCATACAATTAAACTCACTGGCAAATGGGAGAGTAGTTTTACATTTCCAGTTTTTAGTTATAACTTTCCTAGGAATAATTAGGACAGACCAAAGAAAAGGTATTTTCTATACTGGAATAATGTCTGGGATTACGGCATTGAACAAAATCAAGTGATCTATAATAGCACAATTATCTGACCACAATACTTGGCAAAAGATTCTAAAATCAGTCCTGAGAGATGACACTATGTTGCATTCTATAATCATATGACCCCAATCTGCATCAAAGGTTTCACTGCATCTCCAGCATTTTATTTTTCTGACTTATACATAATGGCAATTTTGTGGGGTGTTAGAAAAATTCTGTGTAAAAATTTCCATGCATAAATCTTCTAGTATAAAGAGGACATTGGTTTTCCTGCACATTTTAAGAATAGTGCCTTATTCTTCTCAGATAATTCTTCTTTATTTATTTTTGTTGAGTAATTCCAGTATGATAATTCAGGCAGAACAAATTCATTTCTAGTAATCTTATATTTGATTGACAGGGTCTATATCACATTGTTGAACTCTTAAAAGATCGAACATCATATGGTGGACACCATATGATCAAACTTTTAAAAGTTCAAACATTTCAACAGAGATCTTTGTACAATGCAGAATGGAAAGAGGTCCCCTTTTTGCACTGTAGTGCAATCTCGGAGTTGGTATATTTAAAGAGCGGGGGGGTGGGAAGCATTCCTCCATGTGGGAGATGCAACATGCTTGCCTCCCTGCTTAAACCGTTCAGGTAGGTTTTTTCCTTTGGTTTATTTTTTTTATTACATTTTTGAACTTTCAAAAGTTCAGTCATATGGTGTCGACCATATGATGTTCGAACTTTTAAAAGTTTGATTATGTAATATAGACGTGATTGGCAAGTACAACTCACCTTTAGATGAGTTATTATTTATATTAGAAAAGAAGTTTAGGATTTTTGGAATAGTTTTAATTTGTATGTCTAATGCTATTCTAATTTTGTCTTGCATATATTTCTTACATGTTTGTATATCTAACCCATCACTATTTTCAGGACTGTATCTAGCAATCAGATAATCAGCTGTGTGCATTTTATTCCTGTTCTGAAATTGATGCCAATTAATTAAATTACTATTCTTTAACTCAAACATTGTTATTTATATTAAAGATATTAAGCATCCATTTGTGAAAGCTATAGGAAATAATATTATTCGTAAATCTCTGATTAGATTATTTGAATTCATAAATCTCTTGAATATTAATAGAACATGATTTAGGAAAGGGTAGATGGTAAACATTTTTTTCCATTTAATATATACTCTTTTAAAACCCCAAAAAGGTATTGATGTTCAAATTTGTATAAGTTTTAATTATGGATTTGTCATTATCTATTAGTATATTTTCATGTATTGATTTTCAACATGAAACATAAGAGGAAAAAAAGCCACTGGGGTATTACTTTAATAATTACAGATATAGAATATGTCAATATTGGTGAAACCAATGCCTCCCTCCTCCCCACTTTTGATGTGCCAATCTAGGGAGATTCTTGTTCTTTTGGGAAACCATACGAACTTTAGTAAAATAGAGATTTTTTAAAACTTTTTTTAGAAGGGGAATAATTAATGATTGACTAAAGAATATTAATTTTGGTGAGATCATCATTTTGATCAACATATGTTTATCCTCAAATGTGGAAAATAATTTATTCCAATTGAATTTTATTTTCAATATTGTATCAATTAGATTTTGGTAGTTAACTAAAATTGACTTTTTTTTTATTATTAGTCTCAATTGTAATTCCTAGGTATTTTAACTGTAAATTGTCCCAGACAAATTTTTGTAAGAGTTTAACTTAGTGGTTACCTATTTGTTTAAACGCAAGGTTTTTGTTTTATTCTGATTAAATTTCAGACATGAAATCTTTTCTAAATAGTCCATAGAGATAACTATAAGATCCAATGTGAGTTCAATATTACCACAGGTGAGCAAAATGTCATCAGCAGAAAGTTGAATTTAAGAAGAACATTTTGCATTTATTTTAAAACCTTTTATGTTTATGTGAGATCTTTTATAGTTAGCAGATGGGTGCATAAAAAGTTCAAATAGCAAATGGGGTAAAGGGCATCCCTGTTGGTACCTTTTAAGATATCAAAGGGGCTAGATATATAGGAATCTTCTTCTTCTTCTTTTGGCTTTTCCCAGTTAGGGTTCCCTACAGTGGATCACCTGTCCACTCATGATTGGCAGTGGAGTTTTTATGGTGTCAAGTTGCCAGCCCAGCACCAAAACTTCCACAGAAGGCACACACATGCATGCACTCATGCCTAGGGCCAATTTAGAGTGTCCAATCCATATAAAGCATGTCTTTGGGATGTGGGAGGAAACTGGAGCACCTGGAGGAAACCCACATGACCACAGGGAGGACATGCAGACTCCACACAGAAAGCAACCCAGCTGAGAATCGAACCAGAGAACCTCTTGTTGTGAGGTGGCAACGCTAACTATTTTGACAAAAGAAATTAAGTTATCATAAAGCTTTTTAATTAACTTTATGAAATCAGTGAAAAAGTTATATTCCTTTAGTACTCTGAAAAGCATAATCAATTCACAGAGTCAAAAGCTTTATTCATATCTAAGCTTATTATGGATAACTCTTTATTATTTTTGTTTGCTATGGCAATCAAAGAAAAGAGTCTTATTATATTATCTTGAACTTTCCTATTAACTATAAACCCAGTCTGATCTTCATTTACTAAACCAAAGAGCATTTGATTTAATTTTTTTGCTAATATAGACATGCAAATTGTGTAGTCTTCATTTAGAAGTGATACAGACTTATAAGAAGAACTTAGAGTAGGGTCCTTATCTGATTTTAAAATGGGTGTAATAAGAGCATATCTCCATGATGGGGGAATATTAGATGTACTCTTAACTTCTTCAAAAGCGTTTAATAAAATGTTTAAAATATTATCAGCTAAAAGTTTATATGGCTCAATAATTAACCCATCCATACTTGATGCTTTATTACTTTTAAGATTTTTAATTTGGTCTTTTAATTCCTTAAAGGAAAAAAAATGTATCAATCTTGCTTTTTATTCTTTTGATAGTCTATTATGTGTGTTTTCTTTAAAAAAAACTGTCCAATAAGTTGCTGTTACTCAGGTTTGACTTTATTTTATTAATTTATTCATAATATTTGCTAAAACATATTAATATATCTTTCAGATCTGTAGCTTTAATAGCCTTATTCTCTTATTTGTAAACAATCTCCTTGATATGGTTTATTTTATTCATGTTTTTCGATCTAATAGAGCTGAGAAGTTATAAACATCCACAGATGAGGTTAGGTGCTAACATTATTTGTTACCTATTCTTAATACATATTCACCCTACACTCATGTTTACATATTGCTTAAATATTGTTTAAATACTCTATAAATATATTTTAAATGTTTTTTGACTTTATGGTGTTTTGGACTTCACATTTCACTTTTAAAATTGTTCAACTAGTCACTCTTCGGAGGGATTTTTATATGTGTGTAGTACTTTAAATATTTTGGCGCTTTTTTGAAAGGATTTTACTTAAATAGGGTTTACTACAATGTATTTCATTTTTTCACTTGAAAAAGCCCTGCATTTGAGTCAGGGTGAAAGCGCTTGGGACATTTGAATAAATAAGTTGACAGCCATCCCTGTTTTTGCCTGGACCATTTTTTTCAATTGTAGTTTTTTACTTTACCATATAAGTAAGCTTTTAATGTGTCCCATAGTATGACATCAGTGACATCACCATTATTGTTAAACTCTATAAATTGATTTATCTCCTTTAATAAGCATTTATTAAAGCCTTTTATTTTAGTTATATATGCTAGGAGTCTTTGGCAAGAAATTAAATTGTTTGGACTTAAAGTTAATTTAAATATAATAGCACTGTGGTCAGATAAGGAACATGAAACTATTAGCACTTCCTCTGTTTTGGAGTATAGTGCATTGGATATCAATACTTTAACAATTTTGGCTTGAGTCTCAAATCTAAAAGAATAGTGAGTATATTTTAAAGAACCATGTAGTTTTAAATCTATCTTTCATATACATTGTATTGATATAATATTTTAAATGTTTCACTACTGAAGATAGCCTGATTTGTTTAACATTTGTATTGTCTTTGTTTGATAGGATGCAGTTAAAATCACCAATTATAAACATTTCTCCTTTAGAGTATAGTGTTATAATATCTAATTATTTCTTACCTGTTTTAGAACCCATACCAGGGATCCAGTAGGTATTTATAAGGGTATAGAATGTTTTATCAATTTCTATTACCACCAATCATAGCATACCATTCTTGTCAGAATAGGAATCCACTATTTTAGGTAGACCTGAATTTTTTTTTCAGAGAATAAGAAAAGCTCTTCTTTTTGAACCAAACTGAGAGACAATTAAAACTGAATACTCTTTTAACAACAATCTGTTTAAATCTTTAGTCAATAAATGGGTTTCCTGTAGAAAAAAACAATGTCTGCTTTATGTAGAGTTAAATAATTATTTAATCTAAAGCAGACAAAATCCTGGAACGAATCACCACAAAATAAAAGCACTATGAACCTATGAACCTAACGTCCTTATTTATTGACAAATAGAACAAATAAAATACACAGGAGCTCTATTATGTGATGAGCACTTTCGGCTATTCTGCCTTCATCAGATCTAATGAAAGAGCTCTAAACAATTAATTAAAATAGACAGTCACAACCAAGCATGCTCTTGTTACTTGGCAATTTCCTGTTCTTACTCTCAGTGGGAGTGAAAAAAGCAAACCAGCTTAATATGCAGTTATAGTATGAAGGGATTACAAATGTAAATAGAGTTAATATATCTTTAGACATCTATTTTGTAGGGTTGGTTTTATTGGCACAATATTATAAATGCCAGGATGCCTGTCAGCTCTACGATTTATGATCCAGTCTGTCTCTCGAACTTCAGTTAAGTTTTTAAGGTCACCACCAAGAATATTGGATTTAATAAGATCCAGAACCATAAAAGTAACAAACCATGCCACATGTCTATCATGAGACCTAGTTTATCTTGCCAGCTGCCAAAAGTGCACAGCCTTCTACGTAGGTAAAACTAACCAACTATTCAAGGTCAGAATTATGCAACACCTACGAGATGTTTTGAAAGCAGACTCTAAGAATGCCTTAGCGAGTCATGTCATACAATTTCCTACACATTCATTTACATTTATGGTTATGGATCTCATTAAATCCAAAATTCGTGGTGGTGACCTTAAAAACTTAACTGAAGTTCGAGAGACAGAGTGGATCATTAATCTTAGAGCTGACAGGCATCCTGGCATTAATAATATGGTGCAAATAAAACCAACTCTAAAAAATAGACATCTAAAGATATATTAACGCCATTTACATTTATAATCACTTCATACTATAACTGCATATTAAGTTGGTTTGCTTTTTTCACTCCTACTGAGAGTAAGAACAGGAAATTGCCAAGTAGCAAGAGCATGATTGGTTGGGACTGTCTATTTTAATTAATTGTTTAGAGCTCTTTCATTAGATCTGATGAAGGCAGAATAGCAGAAAGTGCTCATCACATAATAGAGCTCCTGTGTATTTTATTTGTTCTATTTGTCAATAAATAAGGACATTGCTTTTAGTTTGTGGTGGTTCATTCCAGGATTTTGTCTGCTTTAGTTGTTTTATTTGCCTACGGAATGACCTTCAGCTGTTTTAGGGTGCTTTTTGCTTACTTGCTTAATTATTTAATCTACCCCTCTTAAAATGGTTATTTAATCCATTTATATTTAATGAAAGGCATTTATATGCTGGCATATGTTGAAATAATGGGTATAGAAACTACTATGAAATGATTTAGTGCATTAAGCATTATGCTAACAAAGGAGCAACTTGTTATGGACAAACACAATGAGGATGATGTGAAAAATTCAGAATTAAAAACATTTTTAACCTCCAACATGAAATAAAGTATTCCAGGCTTGATGAAAAGTTCATACAAGCTGCTTACTAACAATACCGTAACACAACCAATCACATTGTTGCTACTATTTGTATGTACATAAACTGAAATTTTCTAAATAAATATTTTATACTTTTTAAGAAGATGTTAAATTACCAGAAAAATAAAAACTACACAACAAGCTTAATATATAATAAGACCTATCAAATAAAAGAACTTTAAATAACTATTTATTTATAATAATTAGCGTCAATTATACATAACATTTATTTATATGTTAGCTATCATGTTGAAGATATGCTGAGACCATTTTTAATAATTGAAATATTGCATGGATTAGGAAACTCTGTGTTATGAATAAATAATGTCTTTTGACTGTAATTTAACCAGATTTACATTTTTGTCCTATATGTACAGTATTGTAAAACAAAGAGATTACCTGTACTTATTACACTTTGTAAAAAGTTTATGAACCAGTATCTATATTAACATTTTGCCTATGTAAATTACTTACATTTCACCACATTCACTACAAAAACTTCAAAACTGGTTACAAATTCTCATCTAATCTCCAATATAGACTAGAATCTTGTGAAAACAGCCTGCATAGATTTTGGCTATTTACATTCATATTCATTAACTAATAAGGCTAAATTATAAAGCAAACTGCTAATGTCTGCATTTATGCAAAAATATAATTTATGTTAATGAAACTGTATATGTTTTTCAACTTGCGTTATACCTTATATAAAGCACATATCTGAGTCTTCTGACTAATAATGTGGTGCTACAGCATTATCTAGTATAACAAAATGCTTTAGCTAAGAATAATACTCATTAAAAACTTCAGAATTACATTAAAAAAAATCAGTGTGCCAGCTACAGTGAGACTAGGATACTCAGTAGTAATGTTGAAAACATTTAACAGAAATTTCCACTCAACTATTAATTGTACATTTGTGTATTGTGTTTGAGGTTTAATGAGAACACCTCTATCATCAAATATGTACTCCTTTTGCATCATTTCACTTGTTCCCCTTTCAATAATTAAACAGATGTTCTAGGTGTATATAGCTAAAATAAGCCATTCAGAAGTCTAACAAATTACTATTATATTAGATTGCACTGCTCCCAGTTTGCCTTTAATACTGGGAAATATCATTTTAAATGCTAGAGCATTTGAACGTTCATTTTAGCAATCCTTTTTTGAGTTCTGTAATCTTCCTTTTTTGAGAGGTTAAAGGTCTCGTTGCACTTCCTCTCTGACTCAGAAACTGTTCAGGAAGGATTCAGAGTGAAGCAGAGACACACAGACGATTGAGGCAAGCTGAAAACATTCTCTAAACTCTTCTGAAAAAATTCAGTGGGAAAATAGACTAAAAAGAAAGCCTTTAAACACAGAAGGCTCACGGACACATCTGCAAGCCACATTTTAACTGAAGACATTTTTGTAACATCAAATAAGTAGGAGAAAGTTATACAACCTTAATAACATCACTAGAAAGAAAAGAGGATTAAAACACATCAGTGCACACATTTTAAGTATATTCCCCACTGTCAGTAGCACTGTATCTAAATGCTGTGTTAAATACTAAAAATTAAAACATTAGAGAGTTTTAACATTCCCTTTTACACACATGCATTTACCAACAGTCAAACCAGCCCACAAATTGGACTTATTCTATTAAAGTTACACAGTTACTAAATTGTTGTTGAAAAGGAAAGAGTGAGAGGAAAGAAAAAAGGAAAAGGAATAAAAATAAAATGTATTGAGTATATTTCCCTTTAGACTTATAATAATTTAGTTAAAATACGCTTATTGCTATATAGGTGCTGCGGTAGCATTGTCGCCTCACAGTAAGATGCTGTCCGGTTCGATTCTCAGCTAGAGCGTCTTCTGCGTGGAGACATGCGTGAATGGGCGTACCTTCATTGAAGGTTGTGCATCAGGCCTGGCAAGCTGGTATGTAAAAATCAACTGCCAATCATTAGCGGACCGGAGTTCCGCTGTGGCGACCCCTAACTGGGAAAAGCCGAAAGACACAAGCAAGCAAGCAAGCTATATACTTTACTCCTTTTAGTGGAAAAACTGCAATATTACAATAACTGGGAAACTAATACTTGTAAACTGAAATGAATGTAAGGAAAATAGAAAAGTATTACCTTTAGGTGATTTCATTTAAAAGATGTTTCAGGAACAGCCCATTTTATGACAAATAAAATATAACTAACTAATAGATAGTTTTATTTGTCTCTGAGCTTTTTTATTGTTCTCTTTAACTGTCCAATCATTCCTTGTAGCCTGTCTTTTTAAAGATACACTTAGGTGCATGTCATAAAAATGGAGAACATTGATATATGTGCAGTAACTGAAACCTGGTTCAAAGCTCCAGAGAGTACCCCTGTAATATCAGGCTACAACTCATACCACACTTTTTGGCCACCAAACCAGGACCAACACACTAAAGGTGGAGGAGTGTCCATATTCACCAGGGATATTCACACCTCCAGGCTGGTTGTCCAACACAATGCATCTGAAATTCTCCAGGTGCAACTAACACTAGGAAAGACTGCAATACAAATTGTAGCTTGCTATAGATCCCCCACCATGCCCCAAGATTCTCACTACACCTTTCTAAACATACTGGAAAATATTAAGATACAACCAAACACCCTAATACTGGGTGATTTCATCTACCTTACCATTAACTGGGAAAACTACTTCTGTACCAACACCTTTGCTCAATGGTTCTTGGAATTCATAAATTCCAACGTTCTAGAGCAACTAATTCATAATCTCACCAAAGGTACCAATATTCTGGACTTGGTCATTACCAACATGGGAAATTTATGCTCCACACCAGTGGTCACCACCTCGTTGGTCAGATCAGATCATAAGCTAATCACCCTTGACATCCACATCCCACCCCCCTTTAAGGAAACCTCCATAAAAAACTTCTCCAAAGCCAACTTCATGCTTCTCAAGTCAGAAGTAAAAAACTTCATGACATCCATGCAGACAAGAACTGGAAGTTCAACTGCTGAATCCTACACTAAGGTGCTGTACAAGCACATTCACTCGTGCATGGACTGAGCCATCCCAAATAGAACCAAGATGCTGTCCTCTAAAAAAAGGAAGCCAATCTGGTGGTCCCCTGCCATAAACAAGCTGCACAACAGAAGGAAGAAACTGCTGCAGAAAAGAGGAAGAGCTCAGGATTCAAAAAACTCCCTCACCAGCCTCAGTAGAAAGCTGAGATCCCTCATAAAATCTTCCAAAGCTAGTTACAAAACAAAATTGACAAAGATTCCAAAGACAACCACAAGGCATTCTATAGCTATAAGAAAAAACAGAATCACCACTCCAAATAGCCAATAACCAGACTCGGTAATATCAAATAAAAATATTTAATTCCACAACAAGAAAGACTCAGTAGTAACACAGTCAGTCAAGCACTTTTGTCATCCAAGACTTCTTCGGAACTGTGTAATACATCATTGACACACCTTAAATAAGCAGTCCCCCCCCCCACTTAACACACTAATTAAACTTTAAAAACATACACCCTAAAAATCATTCTAAAACAATACATAATACTTAAATACAATTTTGAACTAGTACAAAGTGTTTGGCAAGTATGGTATATAAAAACACCAATACTATAACTTAGTAGCCCTATGTTTCAACTCTGGCTTGATACAAATGTGGTCATTAATACCAGGGGCTACAGTGACATTCAAACGAATTTGCCATCACATTTCAACCCTGTCCAATTTGTTGGTCCAGTCACCCCCTCTAATGTCCATACCTACCACCTCCAAAATACCAAAATGGAAATAGTGCTCAGGATTGAGGTTAATATGCTGGAATAGTGCATTATTGTCATCCCTTTTCCTAATACTATATAGGTGTTCATAAATTCTTCTCCAAAACCTCCTTTCCATTTTACCTATATAGAAATTGTGACAACCCTGGCATACAGCAATATAGACTACACTGCTGGTATTACAAGTTGCTGTGGCCAACCTAACTTCAAAGTCATTGGGACCTAGGCAAACAGTAGGGCATGAGATAATGTATTTACAATACTCGCATGCCCCACACTTGGTAGTTCCCTTAATATTCTTATCCTTGCTCTCAATAGGATGTCCTAACACGTTTTTCAAATTCCTGTTGGTCCTGTAGGAGAAAATGGGCACCTTGTCTAAAACAGCCATCAATTCTTGGTTCACTTTGAATAAAACCCAATTTTTCTTTATAATCTCTCTAATGAGGTTCGAAGTGTCCCCAAAAGTCAGAACCATAAAATAAGAGAAGTCATTATTTTGTTGGTGAGTGAATTCAAGTTCTTTATTCTGGCTAACCCAAAGTAGAGGTTTGTACCTATTACCCCATTCACTTGTGACTTGCTCGCTATTGGCAACCACAGAATCAGACGGGTACCCCCTGGCTACAAACATTTTGATCAGTTTGTCCATCTCCAGCTTAACTGTGTCAAAGTCAGAGCACATTCTGGCTATACACACCATCTGAACTTTCACTATATTCTTTTTCACAAAGTGGGGGTTACAACTCCAGAACTCAAGATAGTCATTTGAGAAAGTGGGTTTTCAGTAAACACTAGACCAGAAACACGTCTTATTCAAGTATTTTCAAATACACACATCCAGGTAGTTAATCCTAGAGCTACCACTGTTACCAGTAAATTTAAAATAATCACAAAGATTATTAAGAAAATCTAAGAAGTTGGTCTGTTGGTCCCCTACTTTCCAAAGAATGAAAAGATCATCCAAGAATCTTAAGTACACCACCCAAGAGTCTTTAAATGGACTTTTAAAAATGAACTCACTTTCCCAACGGTACACGACTAAGTTTGCAAACAAAGGTGCACAACTATTACCCATTGCTATACCATTTGTCTGGCAGAAAAACTCCCCACCAAAACTAAGAAAATTGTTCATCAAAATAATCTCCATTAACACCATAATAAAATCGACCATGGTGTTCCCCAAATTAGTTTTCTCAACTAGTACCTCATGAAAATATTCCAAGCCTAACTCGTGGGGTATAGAAGTGAATAAGTCCACAAATTGGATTGCAAACTGGCTTACTGACAGAACACACACTGTAAAAATAGCCAACTCCAAATCCAGCTCCAGACAAGTGACAAGAGGCGTACCACAGGGTTCTGTCCTGGGACCACACTTGTTTGGCATCTACTTCTCTGAAGTACAGGCCAACATGAAGGGGCTCTGGCTTACAAGGTTTGCAGCTGGGAGCCATTATTGAATCCCCAAATGATGTGGATATAATACAAAAGGGCCTTACTGAAACAGGTGCATGGTGCCAGAGCCATGGGCTCAAGCTAAATGCCAGCAAATGTATAGTTGTCCCCTTTGGGAAAAATCATGTACCTGTGAACTACCACATAGGTGGCAGTACACCAAACACCAAAAGTGTGATAAGAGACGTAGGGACACAGGTGGACAGTGGTCTCACCTTTGATAACCACATATCCACAACAGTTAGAAAATCATTCTACGTGGCACACCTCATCATTAAGGGCTTTTCATCCAGAAAAAAAGGAAGTCATTGTCCCTCTGTACTCATCCCTCATTAGACCCATTATAGAATACAATACCCCGTTTGGTATGTACCTCACAAGACATCTGCAACAACTAGAAAGGCCGCAGAAATACCTCACAAAAAGAATCACAGGCCTATAGCAGATGTCTTATGCAGACCGTCTAAAGAAACTCCAGCTATACTCTGTCGCATATTGCATACTCAGAGGCAATCTCTGCCTAACATACAAGGCCATGTCAAACCCAGAGTTGTTGGACATGCTACATTTAACGAAATCCCAATCCCTCTGAGCCACATGGTCCAGGGATCTTAACCTTGTCATCACAATGAATAGAACATGCTGGAGGGATAGGTTCCTGACCCAGAGACTCCCCCTACTCTGTAATAAGCTGTCCATACATGTCAGGCAGAGTGCCTCAATGGCCCTTTTCAACAGGAACTTTGATGATTGGATGGGAGATAGGAAATTCACCCCTGGGATCACAACAGTAGCACTGCTAGACAGTGGTCCAGGAAAGTAAATATTTGTGGGAAGCAATAGCCAGGGAATCATTATGGCTAGGCTTGTATAGGCTCTAGGGCTATTAGCCTAGTACCTACCTATTAACCTGTGAACCTATCAGAAGAATTAAGTATATTATTTTTCTGGTGAAGGAAACTGCATATTCTAAGGAATCAAATGTTTTTCTCCTCTGGGAAGAATGATCTAAGTCTTGTAGGTAGATTAGGTGAGTTTTTATTCTGGCTTTCTTCAGTAATTTTAACAGAAGAATACAATATTTTCTTTTCTTTTCTTTTCAAAAACACCAGAGACAAATAGTCATTGTCAACTCTAATGAAAGAATTGTCAAGTTTTATGGGTGAAGCAGTCCAGGCTGTTTTCAAAACTAGAACCTTGTCTTGACTAGAAATAAATGTGACTATTATAAATGTTAGATTTGAAAGTTTTTTTTGCTTGGTGTCATTACAGCCAAAGATCTATGAACCCTCTCTATGCCAAATGTCAAGGCTTCAGGAAGGTTTAATGTTTTAGGTATCCAAGTGAATAAGAAGTTTGCCATGCTATCTCCTTCTAGTTGCTCAGGAACTCTACAAATCTGGATGTTGTTCCTCCTTGCCCTATTTTCCAGGTCATCAACTTTTTCCAATAACATTGTTTTATTGAAGAATAAAATCAATGTTATGTTCTCCTTCTGTAAGGCTGCTGTCTCTGTTTGAGATATGAAAACAGTCTGCCCATCCATCATACTGCAGTATGCTTCAAATCTGAAATTATTTCAAGATTGAAAGATAAAAAAAAAAAAATAAACGTATTCAAATGTCACAAGTATTCCCTGATACTCTTGAGACAAACGCTATTCAAACATGTCAATCACTAGAATTTTGAATTTAGTTTGTCACCTTATAAGAGAATACTCACAAGGGCATTTGAATGCATTTTTCCTGCCCCTCCGCCATAGCAGACATCTGGAAATTCTACTGTTTCACTACTTCCTTGATTAATTCAATCTGCTTTGTACAATCTTCTTTCATTTTGTTAATTTTGGAGTCCAGTTTATCTTGTTTTAAGGATAGCTCTTGTATACTACAAAGAATAGACTGTAACTATTTCTTCACTGAAATTTCTTGTGAAACTACTTTATAGTGGTTCATCTTCCTTTGGTAAATCTTTATCTTGAAGTTTTGACAGGAAAACATTTCAAATATAAATTATTTTTTCCACCAAAATGTCCCAAGACATTTCCAACATGATATTCCAACTTATTTGAATGTTTTTTGATGAAAATGACAATTTAATCCTGTCAAAAATGTATAGGAGAAGCAGAGCAAAATTTCTGTGCTGCTAACTGCTTGTCATCTTGGTCATGCCCCCTTACTGAAGCAATAATTTTCCTTTTTCTGCTGTAATTTGTACCTTTATTACTTTCTCAATCAGACACATACTGTGGGGCATGGGTGAGGTTGAGGTAGGATGATATAATGGAAAACTGTTATGTCTTAGTATGGAAAGCATTCAGACATTCATAAACTAGTCCCCTGTAGGAAACTTTTGCAGTAATAATTTCTAATCCCAGCAAGACTGGTCAAACTGTATTTACCATACTGCTTCTATCTTGCGGATGCCAAGAAGATTGGCTTGAAAAATCACATTATATGTTTCAGTACTGCAAAAGACTACATCATTACTGCTCAAGGAAAAAATAGTTAATGAATTCTGTAAAACAGCATAATTTTGGTACTCTGTAGAAACTCCACAATATTTAAATTGTCAAGAAAGATACTCGCATGCCAGGACCTCACATAATGAGTCATTAGAAGTGTGTTGCTTGTATGGAAAAATGTTTCTTCACAATGCAGCAATGGAGAGATAGTGTGTTGATGGAGCTACAGATGGAAAAGGATGCAGTTTTTGTTAGGAGATCACAGCTAAAATCAAGCAGGTATGCTGACTTAAGTACAAGCTAATATTGGTTCAATGATGCTTAATGATGTAAAAGAGAGGTCTGAGGAAGGGTTTGCTGTAACCTGGTTTGTAGAAGGCAGCCTGTGATACTAGAAGGTGTCACTGAGAGCTGAAAAAAACAGTGCATGGCAGTAGTCGAATTACCTTTTTAGAAAGCCCAGAATGGTGTAGATGCAGACTGTATGTACAGAACATTGTCTTACATTATTCAAAATTACCCCTTGTTTTATTACTGTTTTAGTTTGTTATTAGCTATTTACTTTTTGACTGCAGTTCTTATCTTTGTTTACAAAGGGGAAGAACATACGATATTAACATGTGTATCCTTAATATCATGATTCTGGGAAGCAATGAATAAATGTGAAAGGTATGAAGACTTCAAATTAGTGTATAATAATTAAAAGGTATAAAGCCCAACAAAAGATCACTTGTGTAGTATATAGAAAATTTACTTTTCAGCACTTCCAAGTACTTGCAGTACTTATATATAAATGTACAGTAGAGTCCCTCTTATCCAGTCTCTCTGGGATTGGACCTTAGGCTGGATAAACAAATGGCTGGTTAATCAAAAAAAAATACAGAATAATATTTATAAGTTAGAAATTAACTGGAATAACAGGATTTGTGTTGGCATGCATTGTTTTAATGAATATGAAGTCTAAAACTCAAATGTCTGTCATTATTAGCCCAGAATAGGCAGAAGTGTTTTTCTTCTCTGTTGTCTTTTGCTAGGACTACAGTATAAATTTGATGGCTGTTTAAACAGGAGGCTGGTTAAAGAGAGGCCAAATAAGAGGAAGTGTACTGCAAAAGAAAAACTGACAAATAGGTGGTCAGTTAATTGGAAATAGACAGATGCTGTACCTGTTAAATGAAGATAGTGAATCTTCCTGGCTAGGCCAGTGAACCCCACCAAAATTCACAATATACTACCTATCCTGTAGCTTCTCCTTTCATTTCTTATTTCTAACAAAAATGGTAGAACGGTTGTATAAACTGTTGTACATATTATATGGAATAATAGCAACTGAAGAAAAGGAACCTAAGAGGCCTAAGGAGAAGAGAACTTGAAACAAGATGCATTCATACACTTTGAATCATCTTCTAATCTTTTTATAAAAGATGAAACTACTGAACTTGGAAGACGAAGTTTAAGGATAGCATGAAGTACAATGTGGATCTAAAAGAAAGCAAATAAAAGTGATTACTATTGTTGATAAACTAATTTAAATTGTAAGGGAACTGTTTTGAATTAACAGCAACTGTGACAGGCATATTTATGAGCACAGCCAAGCATGGAAATTACTAGAAAGGAAATAAAAGCACTAATGGTAAAGACAGAGAAGAGATAATAGGAAAAGTGCATGCCTCTAAAAGAATCATATCTCAGTGCTGAATATGTATATTGAACCATGCAAATCAATCATTTATAGAGCTTAGGCCGTTTGGCTGTAGGGCAGGACAGTTAGATACACCTTCTGCTATGAAAATTTGTCTTATGGCAGAAAAAAAAATGGTTAATAAAATGGGACAAAAAAAGCAAAGAAAACACCAGAAAAACCCACTTTGGTAAATGTGAAGTGATTGGGAAAAGATATGTATTTCTCTCAGCTCATTTCAGACAAATGTATGGTCTTCTCTTACAAGTTTATAAAATAATGGAGTAGTGCTTTAATGATATTTTTCTGACCTTCTGTTTTTTCTCTGCATTGTACAAAATGCATGAAAGCTGAGTATTTAGAGTTTAGCCTATGGCTACACTGATGGGAAAGAGTAATTATAAGAGAAGGAAGAAGAGGACCTGAGGTGGAGAATAAATGTCACTCATGGCATGTAAAAGGATTGTGGTTTGAAATACAATATTCAGAGTGCTTTAAAAGGATACTATATGGCAGAAAAGAATCTAAAGGAAGATTGAAATAAACTGTACATTGGAATATATAACTTCTGCTTAAAACTGAGACAGAATATAAAAAAATATTAATAGCAGCGACAGAATGACAGGAATGCTTCAGTATTGTCAAGGTGTGTAGAATTCTTTTGCAACAGTATAGTAGATAAACAACTCAAGCAGCAAAGAAGGAATAAATGTTGGAAGAAAATTATTTGTTGTGTAGCTAAAATCTTTTGTCTCTACACACTGATACAAAGTTATAGCATGGCAGCAGTGATGCCCAGGTGAGAAATTACCAGTGGTATAAGTACACAGCCATATGTATAGTGACAATTCAGGACTCTAGCATAGTCACATCTCAAGTGCTCAACTCCATTCTGAAAGTCAAACATTTATTGTACTAAATTTGCTTTATAAGGAGCACAGTCAATATTAGCAGAAAACTCAAGGTTTCAAAAATGAAGAACACCTACTCATTTAAGAACATTTGGCAAAAACAGAGAACAGAAGATGCGACAAAAAAATTATGAGTAGGGGTGTGTGTGTGTGTGTGTGTGTGTGTGTGTGTGTGTGTGTGTGTGTGTGTGTGTGTGTGTGTTAGAGCGAGAGAGAGACTGAAGAATGTCAAGCAGATTACCAAATGTATCACAAAGTTGTAGATTTATTAATTCATTCTCCAATAATAATCGTAACTCAGTTCAAGGTCCCACATGAGATGGAGACAATGCCACTCAAATGGTAGAATAGAGTACAGTAAAAGTCATTTTAATTGGGGCCGTATCTCATCCCATGATGTGTACATGCACAATCAAACCACTCACATCTATGAGCAATTTCAAGGATCACCAATACACCTGCAGCATTCCTTTTGAATGCAGGATGAAACTGGAATATCCAGAAAAAAATCACCTGGACACATGGATAATGTACAGACTCTGCAACTATTCTTAAAGGATGATAAACTGAAGAAAATTGATGTCAGCAGAAAATATAATGTATTGTTGAATTCAAGTAAGAGCATGGAGAAGCAGGAAAGGGAACTGTACAGATGGCACTGTACCAAAACAGTTTATGACAATAATATATATGAAGGGTATTTCATTACGAGTCATTTAACTGCATTTACTTACACTTACATAACACACACATATATATATAAATATATATATATATATATATATATATATATATATATATATATACATATATATATATATATATACACATAGTCTTGCAACAAAATATGTGATATGCTGCTTTTCTGTTTAATGATTCAGAGGTATATTAACAAGAAAGTGACCCGCTACTTCAGTTAGACAATCAGATCTCTAACAATGCTATTTAAAAAATCTTGAACACCTTTTGCATCAACATTTTTGTATACTAAGTAAATACAAAAGTGTTTTTAGTTAACTGCTAGCCAGAAATCCCGTATCCAAAAATGAAAAAAAAAATATATAGTACTTGACATGGATTGTTATTTTGTCTGGACAAGGTTAGCCAAACAATGTATTACCTACAGCGAAGTCATAGTCCTGCAGTTCTCATATACCCGTTATTATAACAACAAGATCTTTGACAAGAAATTGAACCATTGCTTAGTTCTCAGCTTGACAGGTTTATATTGGTAGCATTCACATCTATTGTTGGCAGCAAGCTTTTCTCTCAACCGGTTTGAGGAAGGACAACATTACTCAGCTATGCCCTTAAGATCATGTCACACAGGTAATCTTCCTGTCTTGTTCCTTATCCATCAGGTCTGCTTCCAGGAAAAGTAAGAAGTGTTGAATTACTACTTTTGTTGTTGTGTAGCTCTGTAACCCAACACTTACCTTTCTTTATTATCTCTTCAATTCTACTGACTTAATTGACAACCAACTTTTATTTCTTAGTTTGCTCCCATTAGAAATTCTTGTGTCCTTGAACAAATAGGTAAAGCAATGACTTTAATTACTGTTGTAATTAACTATGTCTTAAATTGCCTTTGCTTATGTCAGCCTCATTTTACCGTGAGAAAAAAAAAAAGATTCAGAGCTTAATCTTAGTGCTTGAAGCATGTGATATGTACATTTTTTTTTCAACAATGCCATTTGCTCGGAAGTCAAAGGCATCAGAAATCAAGGCAGTTCAAATTTAGCAAAAATGCCAAAGGGATTTTTGCAATTATCTCATTTATTACCACAGCGGCTTTATGAAAGAGCTAAAAGTCAAAGGTCACAAAGCACGTGAAGTGACCATAGACTGTTGTGGGATCAACAATTAAACACACTAATGTAAGGTATAAAAATTAAATTTAAAAACAAAGTATGCAGCAGAACAGATACTTCATGATGGAAAACTATAACCAAGGTTTTCTTTCTTTGTTAAAATTAAAATGTTATGACATAATGAACAACAACTTAGATGTGTTGTAATCAGGTATAATTGCGTGTGTCCTTGTCTTATAACTTATTCAGTTGTATTAGTAGCAGAATAAAGGTACTGAATAGTAGTCCATATGCTGTATTTGGCATTTGATGGAATTATTCACTATGTACCCTTGTTGCTGCTTCCAAACAACACAGTTGTGACAGAAGGAAAATTAGCTGTGTTCTCAGCATGCTTACATGCAGTATTTACTCCTCACTGCTGTGTTTCAGAGTGGATTTATTTTAAACGTAAGAGGTAATTTCATGATTCTAGTCACATGATGATGTTCGTAACCCAAAAATGATAATATACACATTACATTAGTCTGTGCTGTAATCTTCTATTGTTATTTGGTTCTATTTTGCATCATTTATCCCCTAAAGATTTTTTTTTTAATGATTCAGGTTTTTTTGACATTATACATTTGGCCTTCATTATGAAACCTCCAAACACAGCATCACAAGATCTTTTAAAGAACACAAGGATGGAAAATGAAATTGTTAAATTTTTTTTTTTTTTTTTTGCAGAGGGCAAGGCTCTCTCCTAATGAGGAATGCAATTCCCCATACCTCTGAACTTAGGTATAACAAATACATGGTTGGACAAACGATGAGGTGTGAAATCTCCAAAAACAAAAAAATAATTGTTGGTGCACACATAGAAACTATTCAAACAGTGATTTCCTATGAAAACAGTAACTGGCTTTTTGAACATTGGCATCTTGTGGATTGTCTTCTCAATGCTCATTGAAGATGAACAGGCAGCCTGTAGATATGTCTGCAGTGGCTGTTGTTCTGTAGTGATCTTGCTGTTGAATAGTTCACTTCTATGATACAGCCTATGCTGCTGCCCAAAATGCAAGTATTTATTTTGCAAAATGCTGTGACCAGTAATTCTCTCTCATTTTATTATATCTACCCCTCTTGAATCGGGTCTATATTATAACATTGAAGTCTTAAAACTTCGAATGTTATAATATCGAACCCTATGCACTGAATGCTGAAAATAGTGGAGCTGCAGAATATAGAATACTTTCCTAGGGAAAGTATTGGGTGGGCCATTTCTGCAGCTTCGCTATTTCCTCGACTGTGGAGCGAAGGTTACGGACCAGGTTAAGGTAAGTGTGTGAACAGATTGGGTTAAGGTGAATGTGTGATAGTTAGGGACCTTAGGGTTAGGGAACGGGTAAGATGAGTGTACGGTAGGGACCTTAGGGTTAGGGAGTGGGTATGGTGAGTTTGCGATAGGGACCTTTGGGTTAGGGAGCGGGTAAGGTGAGTGTGTGATAGGGACCTTAGGGTTAGGGAATAGGTAAGGTGAGTGTGTGATAGGGACTTTAGGGTTAGGGACCAGGTAAGGTGAGTGTGCAATAGTTAGGGACCTTAGGGTTAGGGAGCAGGTAAGGTGAGTGTGTGGTACTTACAGACCTTAGGGTTAGGGCTGGGTTAAGGTAAGTGGATAGCTAGTAGTGTATGTATGGTTTAGTGTAGGGTTTTGCAAAGTGTATGTGTGTGGATTATTTATTTCGGTGTGCTTGTGTTGTGTGTATGTTTGTCAGAACAGCAAATTTTTTCCCTGGGAAAAAAATGCGTTATTCTGAGTGTTCGATGTTATAGTCTTTCGATCGAAATGGTTTCATATTATAAGATTCAAAGTTTTAAGACTTCGATGTTATACTATAGACTGCCTTGAATCAGCTAACATAACTTAAAAAGTTCACAATATGCAACCACTAGTAAGTAAGTAAAATGCTGCCGATGTATCTGCAGTGGTCAAGACAGCACTAACATTTTGAAAGTTAAACATGTGTAAATAAGAACTGTCATCCCTTTAATATGTAAAGACGTATGCCTAGGGGTCTGTTTCTCCATATTATGAGGAACACAACAGGTGAGAAAGAAAGGCAGAGTCCGTTACTAAAAATACAGGAAGAGTTTCCGTTGGTGTGATATGACAGTGTGCAATTAGACAATCAGCTTTCTTATGTCAATACAAAGTGTTATTGGTGAGGTGGATCCATATTTGTACCAAAGAGAACTGTGCAGCACTTCAAAACAATAGACTAAGAGCAATAATATCTTTAGTTTATCACTTTCATCTTTATTACATACAAAACTTCATCAGAACAAGTAACACTTGCTATCATATACACTCCCCATGATTATGTAAAATACAAACTACCCAATACCAAGCATTTAGGCTAACAAACTATTCATAAACCCTTAAAGATATAGAAAAAAAACACATATATATATATATATATATATATATATATATATATATATATGTGTGTGTGTGTGTGTGTGTGTGTGTGTGTGTCTAATTATTCCAATTCTGGATCATATGACTATGAGAAGAAATGCAGTATAAGTATTCCTTTAGCTAAACATAAAGAATAAATGGACCTGGGATTCTGAAAGATGCCTACAGCAACTATGGCATGCCTTCCACAGGTAAACCTTATAGTACAATGCAGCCCAAAGGTTAGATTCACTAACTAAGAAGAATTTTGCAGTGGCTAATTACGAAGTCCACCCATGGAAAAGACAGGACTCATGTAGAAGTAGATTCCCAAAATTGTAGTAAGGATAGACATAAAGAAAACAGGCAAGCAAGTAGCACATATGTGCCTAGGCATGTGTATAAGTATTAAGTCATGATGCTGTTGGACAGCCTGTTAGGTACTGAAAAAGCTGTTGGCCACATTAAGGGTCTCTATTATTTTTACCATTAAAATGGGTAGAAATGGATGTATAAGAAAGTAGGAATTGGGGAGCACCATGTAGAAGAACATGCACAAGAGAAACAGAGAAAGTAAGAATGATTGTAAGGAGGGGGAGAAAGGGTATATATATTTTTTTTTAAAATCCACAACTGGCCACAGTTGCTATTGCAGGCTTGTTTTTTAGAACAGGTTTTTATATAAGTTGGGGAAATATATAATATTAAGGATAAACTTTTATTTATTTATTTTTTTACTTTACATTTGTTTACCAGGAGAGTCTAACTGGGTATAAAACCCTTTTTCAGCGGAGGCCCGGGAAAAAAGCTCCATTGTTAGTAGACTATTATGTTATTAGAAAGAAAATTGTATAATACAATAAAGAAAAAAATAGTAACATACATTCATAACGGTAAAAAGACTAGAAGAAAATTAATTGGTCAAGTAGGAGACAAGACTAATAATCTTGTATAACAATGCTTCTAGGAGACAGTTCTTACAGTAGTAGCAGGTAGTGACATTGTATACAATAAGAGTGCAATTACGATACTTAGTCTTACATACAGGCAGTATAGAAAACTGAAGACTTAAAATCTGATAGATAGTAACAGTGAGAAAGAAAAAAAAAAACAACATAAGATAGTCATACAGCTTAAATTCAATGCTCATTACATATGCAATTAAAATGTTAAAATCAGCTAGTTCCATGGTTTGGGCTACCCATGCCAAGTATATGTATAAGTCCAGGAATTGGTGAGGTGGGTTTTAATGTGATGCTTGAAGTTTTTTAAACTAGTTATAGTTCTAATTTTAAGTGGTAAGGCATACCACAGTTTAGCAATGCAGTAGGAGCATAGCGAGTCTCCTGAGCTATTTTCACTCCTGGTTACTTCAATTAGAGCTTTATTAGTGGATCTTAGTGGATTGGTACTTATATGGGCATTGAGGAGGCCTTGTAGAGCTGGTGTTTTATCGGGTGTATAGTACATTTGGTGGGCGGTAGAGAGTTGCTTGGGAATGCATTGGTGGGGTAGTTCTAACCAAGCTAGTTGTCTTAGGGCCTTACGATGATGGGTTCTAGGAGGACAGCTAGTGGCAAATTTAGCTATCTTATTATAGCAGGCATCTAGCTTGCTTAGGTCTGATTTGGAGAGGTTGGTAAGGATAGGTGAGGCGTATTGTAAAGTTGACAGAAGATGAGTTCTTGCTGTGGTTATTCTGAAGTTTGTAGTTAGGTAGTTTTTGCATCTGTATAAGGTACCTATTTTCTTGAGTACTTTTTTTACAGTCTGGGCAATGTGTAAGTCAAAGTTTAGATTTTGATTTTTAAAACACCGAGAAGTTGGGTGGATGGTACTGGTTCAATCAAATTCTTATTACTGAATGTGATGTTGAAATAAGTAGATTGGGTTTTGAATTTAGTGGAGTGGAAGAGCATGAGTTTAGTTTTATTTGCGTTCAAGATTAATCGGGCATCTGCCAGCCAAGATTCAATAGCATTGAAGGATGTTTAGGTTAAGTTCAGGTAGAGTTGGGGTAGAACATGTCACAGTGGAGTTGTATGCATACTGTATAAGGGTGGCTAGAGTTGTAGCATTATGGAGATTATTTGTAAACAGGTTAAAAAGGAGGAGGCCAAGAATAGACCCTTGAGGCACAGCCATAGTCACTGGTAGTAAGGGAGAAAGAGCTATGTTCCACCGTACCATTTGTTGCCGATCTATGAGGTAGTTCTGAAACCAGGCTAGAGTGGAGTAGCTTAGGTTCAGTTTGGACAAGGCAGTCAGCAGGTTGTTATGAGGAGTTTTGATAGAGGGGATAGGATTGCTATGGACCGATAGTTAGAGAAGTCAGTGAAGGGACCTTCTTTGTGTAGGGGTATGATGTGAGCAATTTTCCAGAGAGTGAGGATGCATTGCTCGGATATGGAATGGTTAATTAGTCTTTATAAAGAATCTGCTTATATTTTAAAATTCAGTACAATGGTACCTGTGGGTTTACATTTGGAGATTAATTGGAAGCAACTATTGTGTAATTGAATAACTGATTTCTGTTATTCATTGAATGTATTAAATAAGCTGTGCAAATTTTGTGGTGTGTATTACTCCTGGAAGGCTGTGAGCCGAGGCGCTAGAGTGTTCAAGGTGCTATTTCATTAAATTGGATTTTTTCATCTTTACTGTGGCCGGTTGTGGATTTTTTGCTGCTGTTTCTCATAGAGTTGTTCCATATATATTTTTGTTAGTTTGTTTTAGATGGAGAGGGATGTAAGTGCAGTGCCCACAGATAACCATAAAACAATGGTAAAAACTGACAAGTGAAGTACTGACACACTTTTGGAGGGCATTTAAATTATAGACACACAGACAAAGGGAAGATAGTGGTGAGAGGGAGGATTTGGCAGCAAACAGAGGGGTGAAGTGGCAAGCAGGGAAGGAGAACACAGGGATGTAGGATGAGTGAGCATGCAGGTCTGTATTTCATAGCTTGTGCAATACCAGGGATAGGAAGGTCAGCACTTTGTCCACACTCCTCATTCTCCACTGGGCCCTGCCTGAGGTAGTGATATATATATATATATATATATATATATATATATATATATATATATATATATATATATATATATATATACATATGAACAGTTTAGTGTGGCCAAACAACAGGTGGTCTGGGAAATTACACACAGACAGTGACTGGAGGTCAGGACTGAACCCCTCCCTCCAGACACAGGAGTCAAATACCTTAACCATTGATCCACCATATATATATATAGATATATATATATATATATATATATATATATATATATATATATATATATATATTACACTAGTATATCACTCTATATGATTATGGGCTCCTTTTTATGTGCACAAATCTAATTCATTACTTGAAAGTATCTAGTTCGTGATATAGCAACTTTGTGATTTTTTTAGAATGAAAAAATGCAAATTTTTATTGGTATGTCCATTGCTAGCCTGGGACAAAGATTTTATGACTACTTCTTCAAATCATGTACACTAATTGTAATTATCTAAACAAGCTTGTTGGAAGCAGCCTTTAAAAAGTAGAGAGTGGGATTCAGAAATGAATAGCATGATGCATAGTACAAAACTGCATGATGAAAGACAATGCACAGGGTATGCCAAACTGAAAGACTGTAGACAACATCATATGCAAATGTCAGAATAATGATATCGAAATGTCCAACTTTATAAACAATGCACAAAAAACATGATGGTGTGATTTAGAAAGCTATAAAATTTGCAAAATGGATTGATTCGGGCAGATAATTTGCATATCATCATTTCTGGTGAACAGAGTCAGAGACTGTGCTAAGATGCTATGAGTAGCAGCCTCATTAGCTAAACAATATATGTTAGGAGCTTTTCTCAGATCCATTGAAAATGGATACAAATGATCCTAATATACCATCTTTTTGATAATGGGGCCATAGTAGAATGCTACCATATTGACACAGGCACCATAATTGAGTCCATAGGTGAGTACCATACTAACGTGGAATATCATGAGATGCATGACACACTAATTCCAGTGGACACTAAAGTATGTGTAGCATTAACCATCCTTGCTTCAGGAAGAGTAAAGAAGCTACCAGGCGACACTTTGGTTGTTTTGCAGGCATTTGCATCATGAATACTTCATCAATTTCTTAATGTTATGTTGCAACATTTGGAAGAGCATACATAGGTCCCAGTTCTTGAGAAAGAAGAAACACCAATATATGGGCATTCTATAACATGGCCTTTTCCCCATTCTGAGGTTTTAGGGGACACTGAAGGCAATCATATCACTATCAGTGCTTTGCCTGGTCCACATGAGTGCAGGTATGTCACCCAGAAGGTGTTCTACTTCATTAATTCCCAGGTGGTATGCAACACAGAAGGTATTACATACAATGTGTCTGTAGGACATTTAAGCAGTTCTCATGATTCCCACATCTGGCACATTTCAGATCTACATCAGTAATTTGTGTAGAGTGATGTCCCAAAGGGGTATCTTGCATCTTTTAACTTCCAAGCACAATAATTCTGGACAAAGTTAAAAATAATGGAGACAAAGACTCAGATTCAGGAACTGATTGTAAATTCTGCTCTTATAACCTTTAAAAGTTGCTAAAATAGTATTTCCATTAGTTTGCATTTTTCTGAAGGAAGTTAAATCTAAAACTCAAATGTATATCATTACTTGGTGTCTTCAGTCATCAGGGATTTGCTAGAAAGGACAAATTTTATGTGAGACAAGCCCAACATATGAGGCAAAAATATGGACATTCTATAAAATTCTGGACAGTTGAGAGGTATGCATATTACTGGTGAGACTGGATACATTCTAGATCCATGGCTCATGTCATCAATACAGAACTGTAAAAACATGGCTAAGATGATGTATCACAAACCCACACTGATGTGTTTGGATTGGTAAAGACCTACTTCCACTGCTTAGATTCCTCTGGCAGTACCCTGCAGCATGGTCCAGAGACCTGCAATAAGATGTTTGTTGCCTGTGAAATGCTACATAACATGGTGGTTTGCAGACAGCTAGAACAGGGTTTCACCATCTGAGAACCAGACAGACTAGAGAAGGCAATGGAGGAGATACTGGTTGAGGAATTATTGGGTGAACTAGCTGTAGAGAAGAGATGAGTGCACTATGATGTAGCACTAAAAAACAAGCAGTGTCTTGTTCACAGCTGTAGGCCAGAGTGGAAATAACCAATCATAAAACTGATGCATACAGTGCTACACCTAGGCTGTGCTGTACAGTGCATTGATTAGCCACAATGAGCATCAGACATTACCTACCCAAGTAACGCAGCAGTGAAGACAGGACCCAGTTGTCATCATCTGCACAGGTTAAGAGGGAGACATTAACAGGGATCAGCCATGGCTACATTGGTAGAAACTGGGATTAAGGAAAGAGAATGTGTCACATGGATGGCTGATGTGAAAGTGCTGAGCATATTGTGGAATAACGGGAGTGTTTCCTGATGGAGACAGATGGACAGATATTGTGGATATTTGCAAAGCTTGTGTAGATGTCATTGCATATCACAAACATAGTTGTGATGGATTCTGTAGGACCTTTTCTCTGAATGAAGCAGACTGTAAATGCACTGAGCCATGGGGTCACCCTCTCTAAGAAATGGCACTACCCTCAAAAACTGCAGGTATGGATAATATTAAACTGTGTGACCATGGGGTCATCCCCTCTAAGAAATGGCACTGCCTCCAAAACCTGCAGACAAGGATAATATTGAACTGTATGACCTTGACTGCCTTCCACTGCTATGTGCACACCTGCCACATAGGCTACATCTATGCAGTTGGTCACATCATGCAACCTTAGGCTCACTGCTGGTAGGAGGTGCTTAGAAGTAGTAAAATGGAAAATTGATATACCTGCTATTTGTGGATAGCCACAGTAGAGACCAAAAAGTGTTAGTCAGGAGAATGGCATCAGCTTAATGCATGGCAGAAATCCCTATAGAGGCAATGAAGGTGCCCAGATTCATAAGCAGCATGACACACAGATGAACCAGACATTGCCTGACCTTAGGTACATGCATTGTTGGCTACACAGTACACCAACCACGTCTGCCATAACAATTTCTCGGCCTACAGTACTGTTCTACACAGATTTTATATAATGACCTTGAGACACCTAGTTCAAGCAATGAGCAGAACCCAAGGGGTTGATGGCAACTGGCCCATCTCTCCCTCCTGCTATCATGATACTCTGCATTAGTGCCACTCTCCACTGCTGGTGTGTGAGCAGGGGATGAAGATGCATCCTGAGTAAAGCTGACGGGTATGATCTGTTAGGACAGATTCCACAGACAAAACAGTCATGTCGGTAGACATGGGTGATAGCAACCCTCCACAGTTACCATTGTTGACAGTGACAGAGTGATGTCAATAGACATGAGCAATAGTGTGCCCTCAAGGGTTGCTATTTTTGACAGTGGCACTGTGTTCTTAGACTATGCAGACTCATGTCACCATTATCATCAGGCTCTGTTGTGGCACTGACAACAGGCATTACTGTTCCATACTGTAAGACCCCATGACTGGAGCACCTCTGGAACCAGAAAGATGAACATACACATTTGTAAGACAGCTAATATGTGACAATATCACATCTTAATGTTTGAACTATATTACAGGGAGCAGTGTATGCAGACAATGTAGGCATACATATTTTGTGGTATATGTTGTCACATATACATGCCAGACATGCTGCAGAAGAGCTATGGTGGTGTTTAACATCCAGAATCTCAAAGCAATGGGTTAACACTGCATGATTTTACAGAAATAAGGAAATACCAACAGGTGCAAATAGAGACAGTCAGGGGTGCAAGAAGTTATGCACCCACATCCAGTCATCTGCAAAGTATCAGTGCTGTTTCACTGTCATCACCAAGTACACAAGGTGTTCCCCCACATAGGTGGGGGTGATTTGTGATTGGGACCACCATCTGTGCCCATCTTCTCCTGTGAAGCAGCCTCAGCCTTCATTTAGGCAGATAATGTCACTCTGCAAAAAATCTGCATTACAGAGGTGTTGTGGACAGCTACAGTGATGACATCCACAGCCAGCAACCACCAAATACATTCCCAGAAGGTCAAGTTCATTTCATTACTTTCGAGAATCCAGCACTTATGCTGAGAGACAGCCTGCAGTAACACTCTTGTTCTTCCTATCCTTCTTACACCTGTTATTGCCAGCTATCATCCTGTACAGGTGGACATACATCTTAGGTCAGTGAGCAGGCATACGCATTGGCAAAATCAGCTGCACTGCTACTGCATCTGTGTGTCAGTTGTAATGCCAGCACAGTCATTGACTGGTAATGGAGGCCTCAAAACTCCTGTAGTATTCAATGCAGTCTGTGTGAATATGGTACACTGTTGCAAGCCCTGTACAGCAAGGTAATAACTTGACTTGACTGAGCTTGTAATGTGGTGCTTGACAAGTGCAGCTCCGAGCCAACAGAAGTGAAGCCTATATTTCCTTTTCCCTCTTGGGTAGAGCCCTACCTAGCAGGAACACAACTTATCCTTCCCTGATCTTTATTCCCTGTTAAGGTGAGACCCCCAGAGCATATCAGTTTCCTGTCATGTCTTGCAGTGTATTAACCCAAACACTTCTCTGCTCAGTGCCTGTCTCTGTTGCTGCCAAGCTCTCTTGTGTGCTTGCTGCAATCCTGAATTCCATTAAAAGTAGTCTTGCCTGTTGTTGGTTTAACTATATGGCAGTACACTCTGTTATCCATTATATTCTGATTCTTACTTTTCTCATTGTAATGTGGTTTCAGCAATATATAGACTGCATTTTTTATTTGTGAAACAGGCTTTGTAGTGCAGTAATCATGCTAGTGAGGTGACTTAGCTCCAGTTCTCTTTGAAATGCAGCTATAATGCAATGCTTTACTAACCATAGTCAGTGCTACTATGTTCACATCTGCATTCCTGGTCTGGCAGGACATGCACATGGCACAGATCTGCATGGCCACTGCAAAGCCAATATCACCACCTAGCCATGTGCTGGTGATCCTTTGTATCACTCTTTCATGCTGCCTGATGATATGCATTATTTGGTGTCCAGTATGTGTGGCTTTGAGCACTGGACTTTCATTTTCCTCCTCATTCTGATCCACATATCTCTTCACTTACTATATTTAGCTGTGTCTTCACTTCACATAATGAGGAAGCCAAGATCTTCCTTCGTGTGCTGCACCAGGACCATAGGGAATTCATTGCAAGGTGCATGAAGATCAATTCAAGTAAAATGCATGGCACCAACTTGCCAGGAGATCGAGAGGAGCTACTGAAATCACCCACTCTTGCAAGCAGTGAAGGCACAGTACAAATCTGCTGAAGTGCCAACCAGACCTGCTATGCCAGTGGGAGACAGAGGTTAGGGGGTGGTGGTTACTTTATTATTACAAGCGGTCTGTACTTGTCTGATACTGTATCTTCAGCTTAGCACCTGTTACTGTAATTGCCCTTTGCTGTTGTTGTCTTGGGCATATTGTACTAAATACTGCTTGTTTTATGTTTTACAGATGCTGATGAGACTGAAAAAATAGGGAGGCATATATAAGTAGATAGGTTAGGCTCCCATGCAATATAGCTTGCTGGTCTCTGTGCTGTATTGCTCTGTACTGTACTATTTTAACAAGGTATTATACAAAAGTATTAATCTTTTAAATTTGTTTCTCTTTTTTTTTCTAATAACAGTGTAAGCTATGCTTCAGACTAAAGAAAGGCAGTGGCAAGTGAGCTCTACAATAACAAATGTGCCTGCGTCTGGGCCCACAGTAGTCTACAGACCCGCCTCTCTGCAGATTGATAAATGTCAGCCAGGGGAAATGTAACCTGAAGGAGATGATTGTAACTTTAGTGGCAACCTCTTAGAAGGAAGCAAAGGCTCAACTTCTGACAGTGATCAGACAGGTTCTCCTTGGTCTTCTGGTGGTAGTTGTAGCAGCTGGTGAGGAGTGAAGTGGACTGATAGCTTAATGTCCACATTTGCACCTTGACACATCTCTTTTTGCAACTAATTGAGCTGCCTGTTGGTTTGCCTTGACCACTGGGCTACGAAATGAGTAACCTGCTCATGATGTCAACCATGGAGGTAACTCACACGTCAGTAAGTTCCTCCTGGGTCAGTCAGGTAATCATCCCTGTACCCATTCATTTCACCACTCATTTTGCTCATGCTACTCATGCGGCACCCTCTGTCCCTTGTTTATACCAGTTCTCAATGCTTTGATAGTCGGCATCTCTCCACTTTTGACGCACTCTCATGTCATAACTGACGCTTGTTCAGCCAAAACGTATTCACTCTACCCCTACCTATCTACCCTTCATGTTATTCTTCTAGGAGTTTCTCTGCTTCGTCTTCCCCATTGCTGCATGTACTTTTTTTCCCTTCCCTAATCATTTATATGAGGAAATAATTTGACACCTTGCTGTGGTGGCCTTGTTCGGGCTGCAGTATATGCCAGCATTTCAGACTGATGATGTTTTTTGTTTGTTTTTGTGTGTGTGTGTCTGTGTGTGTGTGTGTGTGTGTGTGTGTGTGTGTGTGTGTGTGTGTGTGTGTGTGTGTGTGTGTGTGTGTGTGTGTGTGTATATATTTGAATACAAATAATATAGGATATACTTCTTGAAACACTACCTGCCAGATACTTTCCTCTGGGTCACGTGACTACACATAGCAAAACCCTTCCAGCAGCATATTTACTGCTATTTTGGCTGCAGTGTTTCATTATGCAGCTATTTCATGGCATAACAGAACAGTGCTCATTGTCATTCATATCCGATCAGTATCAGGTTTCATGGCACTAAATGCTCCATGGTGTTTACTACTGCAAAACTGGATTATGTTTATTTTTGCTTATCCATCAGTGTCAAATAAAGCAGTCAGTTTAACCAAATGTTTCTTTCTAGAATAGATTACTGAACTAAAAAAATAACAAATTATTTCATTCTTAATTAGGCGAGAGCTTTAGCAGACTGGTTTAATTCATTCAAATGGTTCACTTATAAGTGCAGAACTGAATCACATGATTGCAAACAGCCAATGACAATCTGACAGAGACCAATGATCTGAAGAAATGAAGCCCAGTAGTGCTATATATGAATCAGTTTGTAATCCATCTGTTAGTCTTGAGGATACAATATTTACAGACTAATTCTTCACCAGTTAAAAGCTTATCCTCCTTCTGCAACAGCTGAGACTGGAGTTGTTAAGAAATGTAAGGTTGACAGCAAGAGTATTGGTGCCACTGTCCTAATGGTCAAATTTGACATTCAGAGGCATTGTCTACAATAATGCAACAGACCATGCATAAGTGAATACAAGTAATGAAAATTCATACTACAATACAGAAGAAAAATCATACAATGTTGCCTGAAGCAAGATAGCTGTCCAATGAACAAGAAGGATTTTTTTCCCAATACAAAAGGTATGGGAGAAGCATATATAATAAGTAAGTTTTATTCATTATTTATTTATTGACATTTGTTTGCCAGGAAAGTCTAACTGGGCCTAGAGGACAAATTTTCAGGAGATGCATAGGGAGAAAAGCTCCACATATATTAACATACTACATACTTAAAAGTCAGCAACACTTTGTGAAAATCATCAGATACAAAAATTGATAAAATACTTCAGTATGAAAGTATACTACATAAAAAAGTCAGTAACAGCATTCAAGAGACAGAAACAGCAAATTCGTAAATTAAATTATACAAGTACATTATGTTATTGTGAATAACAACAAGACAGGAAATGCAAGTAAAGTGCAACTGATAGCTGAGGGTGCTAGAAAATGATAGAATGGAGGGTGTGCAGTCAGGTGCGTTAGGTAAGGGTTTAGCTAAGGAGCAAAAGCAATACAAAGTCTTGGTTAAAGATTCTTTAGAGTGACTGAATGTCCGTAGGTTTGGATTAGACCTGATGGCTAGTAGAATGGAATTCCAGGTTTTAGCTATAACGTTGGAGTTGAGGCTGGGACCTGGAGATTTTCTGAGTTTATAAATGGAAATGAGATGTGCATCATTGAAGTGGCGAGTTTTATTAGGGTAGTAGCTAAGGACAATGCTGTTACAAGACAAACAGAAGCTTTATATACAATATATATTGTTATGTGCTATAATTATCTGTATGTAGGTCAGGTGATAGGGACGTCTAAGCCAATTTAATACTTGGAGTGTGGTGCAGTGGTCAGTGTAGTAAGTTGTGCTTGTAGTGAATTTTGCATACTTTTTGTAGCAAGCTTCAAGGTTAGATCCTAGTAGGGTTTTGTAGGTTTGTAAGCATTGCAGCTCCTTATAGAAGTGAGGGAAGGAGGTATCTGGTTTGCTAACTGTATTTAGAAAGTGTTTGTGTCAATAGCTCATACCAATTTTTTGATTATTTTTTTTTACATTATTTTGAACGTGAATATCAGATTGGAAAGTTCTATCTATTATCATTCCCAGCAGTTTTGTGTGGGAACTACTTCTATTTCTGTATTGTTTAATAATAGGATTTGAAAGTTCTGCTTGTTGTGACAATGACTTTTTGTGGAGAAAGCAATGAGCTTTGTTTTTGTTTTTTTTTTGGATTGAGAAAACGTTTGTCATTGGAAAGCCAGGTAACAACAAAAGTAAAAGAGTCTTGTGCTATTTGTAGGAGATGTGTCAGACTGCCATTAGAGCAACTACTGGATGAAAGAGGTTTGACAGGAGGCAGTGTATAGTTTATTGATAAAGCTATTAAAAAGGAGGGGTCTGAGGATAGAGCTTTTTTGATCCCAGTGGTGTTGGGCAGGTAAGGGAAAAGACACCCCTGCCATTTTACTGACTGCTGTCTATTATATAAGAAGCTGTGGAAGCATTTGATTGCAGGGGCTGATAGACCAATGCCAGGCAGTTGCTGCAGGAGTTTAGGGTGGAAATGTATCGACAGCCTTAAAAAGGTCGAAGAATGGGGGGATGAATTGACTGAGTCTCTTGCTCTATTTATGGTGTCCATGAAGGATATTAGGACAGTGGATATACTATGGGCAGGTCTAAAGTCATGTTGAGTAGAAATTAAGAGTTGATTCTGTAGTATGTATTGGAGATGCTCTTTGTGGATGAATTTTTTTCTAAAAGCTTGGGGATGGGGACAGTATTGTTATGGGCTTAAAGTTAGCACTTTGCCTGAGCTTCCACCTTTCTGAAGATGGATCATATAAGCCTATATAATATGTGTGATAATCAGTGGTGTAAAAATGCAGCAGAGGCAACCAGTCCATCAGATAATGAAGGTTTATTGAATAGATGGAAAAATACTGCTATAGACCCTTGTTTGTACATACAGCTGAAAGAACAAAACTATATTCATGAAATTTTCTGTTAATCCTGTGGAAAAAAAAACAAACTCTCATGCCAGTTTTAGCATGGTCCAAAACTGCTTTTGGGCCAGATTCCTTTTTTCTGGATGCCTACTGGCAGATATACAGGCTTCTTCAGTTCATACTGAAATCCTTTTATTTTGCTGGAGCAGCCACCCCCCCCCCCCAAACCAATGTATCTGACACAAACTCTCCCTCATCAAGACACCAAATTCCCTGAGAAATAACACTGCTTTATAAACCATTTTGATGGAATGATTGCTTATTTGTAGCAAATCCTTTAGAAAGACTCTCTAGTTAATATAAAAATGTATTTGTCTGTCTGTCTTAAAGAAGCAATAAAATGTATACCATTTACAATAATACTTTAGTAAAAGTGATTGCAATTTATATCATTTCACTTCAGTTTCACAATATTCTGATGCATCAGGGGCAAAAAATTACCACACTATGTTACCACAACATGTCCCAATGTGTGTGTGTTTGTGTGTGTGTGTGTGTGTGTGTGTGTGTGTGTGTGTGTATAGATAGATAGATGATATAGACATATATATGTATTTCTCTGTCTTTCTTTCTTTCTGTATATATATATATATATATATATATATATATATATATACATATATATATATATATATATATATATATATATATATATATATATTTATATATACTAGCTGTACCTGGCCACGTGTTGCTGTGGCTCAGTCTGGTTAAATGGAAAAGAAAGAAAAGAGAAAGCGCACGTTTCTAATATGTTTGATTTCACAATGCTTGTGGGTATACAATATTTTTGTTGTTCCATTGTCTGTGCAGATGTAGAGATTGTCTGGTTTGCCGACTCTAGAACATGCAACATATAATTGTCCATGTGAGAAGCAATCTGTGTGTAGATCTAAACCGCACAATTCTAAAGATTGGCCCTGAGCTTTGCTGATGGTGATTGCAAACACCAATCGAATTGGGAATTGCAATCTCTTAAATTGAAATGGCATATCCGTTGGAATCATAGGAATGAGGACATCTTCACCTTTGAAAGGTCCTGTCAAGATTGTTGCTTCTATGACGTTGCTCATTATTTTTTTTACTGCAAGCCACGTGCCATTGCAAAGCTTTGGCTGGTTGATATTTCGCAACATGATAATTGGCATGCCGATTTTCAATTGCAGTACGTGCGGTGGCATCCCTGGCAGATTGACTGAATTCAAAAATTCTGTTGGATAATTAATCGCTTCATCTGCTTCTACAACAGTGTCAACGGACTTGTATGTGACTGCCTCGCTTTGAATGTTAGACTGAATAATATTGTTAAGTTCGTAGATGTCTTTGTTCTTGGCCGCAAAAATAGCTCGTTCAGTCAGCCAATCATGATTCTTATAATTGGTTTGAATATTGGGAAATACTTTTTCAACCAATTCTTCTTTTGACGTCACTAAATTGCAGAAGTTATGAGACAATGAAATTCGTCCTGAGGTCAGATCAACTAGCACCTTTCCGTTCCCAATTTCCAGCAATTGATGTGAGAATATCTCAGCTGATCGATCGTTTTGCAGCTGAACACGCATATTTGTAGTTAATTTTGACGTCTTTACATGTCGCCACAAAGTAGAGTATTTCAGGCAAGCATTTATTTCATCCCCTGGTGTCGATCGAGGAGAACGAAGCAGATCTGAAGCTGCAGAATGCGATCGTTGTGCTCGCAACCGTGCATCCTCAAGTCTGGCTGCACGTCGCTCTGCTGCTTCCTCGGCATGTATTTGAGCCATTCTTTGTCTGTTTCACTCATTCGCTGATGCCCGTTCTTCCTCAGTTTGATTTGCAATTACTCTTCGCACTGCTTCCGCTCCGCGAGTACGACGACCTAAGTTTGATCTTCTGTGAGGCCTTATTTGGATGAACTAAAGCAGATCAATTGCACTTAAAAAGAAGTAAGAAAGTTATAACAAAAACATATAAAATTGCATACTTGTATACAAATATATAGAATCTATAGTAGGTATATAAAAACACGCGCGTATTCAAATGCAACGTGTGACATCTATATAATAGTAGGTATATAAAAACACGTGCATATTCGAATGCAACATTGTGTGAAAATTTCAAAGCAATCGGTGAAGAACTTTCGGAGATTTAAGATTTTGAACAAACGAACAATTACATTTTTATTTATATATATATATATATATATATATATATATATATATATATATATATATATATATATATATATAAATATATACACAGAACCAGCACTCAGATCTTAGGTTAAAATGAATCTTTATTATTGTTTCTGGTGACTATGATAAATGGGTTTTACTTATGCTTCCTCAGTATTAAATAAAACTATTAGTCTTCAAAGATAAATAGCATGACATCACATGACATCAAAATTAAATAACTTAATAATTCTAGTTGCAGCATGTTTCACCCTGTTCTATTACATGGAATTCAGTAACAGTCCTGATATCCATATAAATACGCATAAACACATAAATAAAATTTGTTTTTATGGGTATATATGAAAATACAAAAAAAAAAAAATGTCAAGGTTCCCATATATTACAAAACAAAAATGAAAAACAAAGACAAAATAAAATAATCATCAGTTGCATTGATCCTATCTATCCCCATAAAAATTGTGCTTGGAGATGTTTAACCTTATCTTTATACAATGTACTTGTTTGTTTTTTGCACCTGATATTACTTAAATATGTTAATTTGTTAAACATTATGGGTGTTTGCCCAACAAAAAGGGTACCACATGAGAAAAACACAAGAAGTAAATATTCTCTTTGGTGAACCAAACAGTGTTTGAAAGCCTAGCTTTAGACTAAGCTCAAGGGACTTGGCTCAGCCTTTGGTGTAATACAACATATTACCAGCTGCACAAGGCCAAACCCTCACAGAGTGAAAAGTACAGTGGTAAATATACTGTTGACAAATATACCTGACACGATGAAAGCAATGCAAATATTCCCAAACACATTCAGTGACCACTGTCCATTTTTATCGACTAGATGGAATTACATTCAAAAGAGGAACTAATTTAAAAAATCAAGTTGAAAGAAACTCTAAAACACTAGTCAGTAGATGCGGGATGCATAAATGTGGTATGTGCAAGTAGTGTAAACACATGCATGTGGGTCAGAAGTTTAAGATCAAAGGCACTCAATACACCACCAGATTTAGATTAAACTGCCAGTCTAAAGGGGTCATATACCTAGCCCAATGCCAAATGTGTCCCGGATTCTATATAGGGAAAATAGATAGGAAATTGCAGGAAAGAATATATGAATATCTATATCACACTGGCAAATTGAGCGAAGACAGTGCCCTAGCCAAACATACCCGTGAATACATGGATCACAGGTTTATGTTCAGGGCAATAGATTAAATTGTACCCGATAACATGGGTGGTCCAGTTTCACTGGAGTTAGAGTGTTTAGAATTAATATGGCAGTTGAACACCAATGCAAAGCAGCATCCAGGTCTAAATTAAAGATGTTCTATTGTATGTATTCTGAAATTAAAAAGCCTTACTAGATAGGGTTTTACATATAGAATTCATGTAAAGTATGTATTAATTGTACATAAGATCTTAAAAATCAACAATAGTATGAGCGAACATGGGTTCATCATGTTATTTTAGTATTTTAGATATTTGGTACTTATAAAGTACAAAAAGCTTTGTAGGTATTTTTGGTATACAAGAACATTTAGTATTGTTTCTTCTGTAGGGTTAGGGTTTGAGTTTTGCATGTGGGTATGTCTAAATGTGTTTGTGACACTTTTGTAGTCTTCAGAAACTGTAGTTTCTATGAGTACTAGTTTTCAATTTGTTGTCAAGAAAAATGAAATGAACTGATTAACTAATACTGGTTAATTACCTAACTAATTAACTACTGCTCACTGACTACTTAAGGGCATGCTCTCAATGTTGTTTTTATCTGAAGAAGTCACAGTATTTACTGTGATGAAAAGCGCTTCATTTTGGATTAAACTGCTTGTTCTTATGTTTTGTGTTTGGTGCCTTCCTTCCTGCAACCAGTTTTCAGTGGAGTGAAATATAAGTCAATGAATTAAAAATATTTCTATACACAAACAAACATAGACATATATCTCTGGATCTCCAGTTTACATTCAGGATATACCAACATTACCTTATAACCAATCATCATACTTCATTTGCTCATAATGACTTTTCAGTTACATACATTTTATCTTTACTTAATCACCAAGCCTGTATTACCTTCATGCATTTGAAACTTTCACAAGGTTATTATAAAAATTCTAAAATATTCATTGCATGATCATACGATCATCTTAGCTTACACACACACTCACAAAGACAGAGTTGCGCTCACACATAAACACTCACACAAAGACGTACACACACACACACACACACACACACACACACACACACACACACACACACATGTCATGGATTTTGACAAGAAGCACTCTATCTTGCTTTATTAGTTTTTGTTTTATTATGAAATATGCTTCTAACGCCTGTGCATGTTGTTGAATCATTGTGTGTGTGTGTGTGTGTGTGTGTGTGTGTGTGTGTATATCTCAATGGATTTTAATATTATTTCATAGCATCTTCTTCTGTGCATGTTTTATGCAACTATATAAAAGAAGATGAAGAAAGTAAGAGAGCTTTGATTACAATATGCTGGCTTTTGCACTTGCGCATCCTGTTTCAGTTCTGACTACAAACCAGAAGAAAAGGAAAGCCACTGCAGCTTGTTGTACTGAATTCCACAGAGTACTGTTTGTCAGTCTGCTCTTTTAAGGTATTCAGTAATGCTATGTGCCATTTCTTTATCTTGCATCTTGTACTCTGAATTTTGAGCTTGAGTCCTAACAGTCTGGTTTTCCAGTTGTGAGAGGAGTAAAGACTAATTGACATAAACCACCATGGTTTAGAAAAAGCTGAATTCTCCTGACCACTCAGACAAATCTATTAGGATTTTATAGGGTAGTAAAAAGGGTTATGTGATTCCCTAGGATCCAATCCTTGGCAATCAGGCATACTAAATTGGATTTCTGAATAGGGAAATCCCTGAGGGAAAATAGATGTTATCTGGATCAGATGCTGTGATTTTTTGACTCAGTGTTCACTAGGTTCTGTTCTCTCTTTAGTGAACCAATAAAACCATAATAAGTATTGATTAACCCATTACTGAGTATTATCCACTGACTTGTGTCTGGAATGTATTTAAACAGTGCAGCACCTTCAAGACTGTCTCTCCAGCACTGCTTTGTGGATTTCCAATGACAGATTTGCTTGTTTCTAACAAGGTTTAGACTAGTTACAGAACATTTTTGTACTGAGCATTTATAAAAACAATATGAAAGTGCATTGATGTAGCAAGTAAATAGAAATGCACAAGTATGCCTGGACGTATAAAACATTCACATAGAAACACAGACCTATGCAAGATATTGGTGTATCACACAGATAGATAATATCCTGACAAACAACCAGCCAGCCAGATAGAAAGATTGATAGCCAGCCAGACAGACAGTCATGCAGGCAGACAGCAAAATGGGCAAGGAAAACTACGAGTAAGCAAGTGCTAGGCCCTGCAGTCCTCAAAATCCAGCAGACTGCCACCATCTTGAATAGGCATTTAGTAGGGAAAACTGACAAATGCATACATAATCTAAAAAAAAAAAAAAAAAAAAAAAAAAAAAGTACATTAATTTAAAGCAATTCCCCCAAACTAAATACATAAGCAAGTCCGCATAAAAACAAAAGATATCAGGACTGTAACACAAATTAAACAAACTTTACAGTAACAATAGCACTGAATATGTATCTATAGTACTTGACCAGAAACAATTAGCAATGATAGTGGTGCAACAGGTATCACACTTGTGTTTGGTGCAGAAGGTTGTGGGTTTTATTCCACACCATATACAGTGATTACTGACACTGCAGTGCAGCATGGGGGGGGGGGGTGCTGCCCTCGTGAGACTGAGACATTAAACTGAGATCCCATCTCCTTGACTTGGTGGAAGCTCAGGGGGATGTAAAAGATCCCATGGCACCAGTTGAAAACAGTAGGGGTAGTTCCAGAAGGGTCTATATCATGACATTGACAGCTAAAAACACCAAACACCCTTACCTCAACACTACTTAACTGAAAGCCAGAAATGTTGAATGGCCAGAACAGAGATTTTTTCCCCAGGGATAAAAATAACTGAGCCAACAAAAAAAAAAAAAACATACAAACCAACAGACAAAATAAAATGGGGGGCTTTGTCCACCACATCCCCTGATGTTTGGGGCTGAGTCCTCACCCCCCCCCTACTTAAATATACCTACTCCAAGATCACACTACAGTGGAGGAAATGGCAAACTCCCAACAATGGCCCATCGATTGTTTGCCCTGGGAAAAAAATCGCTGTTCTGGCCATTTGACATTTCCTGCTTTTGGTTAAACAGTGTTGAGGTAAGGTTGTTTGGTGTTTTTAGCTGTTGGTCTTCTGATATAGACCTGTTCCAGAATGCCCTGGCCAAATTCTCCTAGTACTATAAATACCACCTTCCGTCATCCCTGAAAAACTAACCTTGTCAACAAAATGATAAATGTTGTGTCTTTCGGCTTTTCCCAGTTAGGGGTCGCCACATCGGAACTCCGGTCCGTTAATGATTGGCAGTTGATTTTTACGTGCCAAGTTGCCAGCCCTGATGATAAATAAAAAAGGACATCCAAAAAGGTAAGAAACAATAATGTGATGAAAGTAAAACCATAAAAATAACAAACTGGAAGGGAAGCAATGAATCAACAGGAAGTGAATCATATGAAGCAAAGACAGCCCATATTGCAACAGAAAACAGCAACTCTTTCCTAGCAGTCAAATTAAACATGTAAACACATGCACGATGCACACTCAAAGGGGGTTCATAGACTACCCATCTCAGTGGACACTAAGATATGTGTAACTTTATAATCATCCTAACTACAGAAACCTTTCTGTGATCTACTGAGGACAAGTCAGAAGGCTTGCAGGCATCAGTCTCATGTATCTTATACACTTTCTCAACAATATCTTGCAGCTTGTAGAGGAGTATATATAATTGCCAAAGACTATGTAGGCAGGGTCACCACTAGGTGAATGTTTTACATCATTGCCCCTTTTCCTTAGGTCCTGGAAACCATTGGTTGCATACAGATTGCCATCAAGGACCTACCAGTTCCACAGGGTGTGAGATACATCAACAGGAAGGGCTTCTACTCCCTGAACTCTCAAGTGGAATGCAATGCCCAGGGTATCATCTGTAGGGGTTCTGTGTGCCGCTCCAGAAGTTTCCTTGAAGCACATATAGATTACATATCCAACTTGCCTCAATGGTTTGTGCAAGAAGACTTCCCACAGGATCATGTAGCTGGTAGTTGCATACATAGCTGGGTACAGAGGCCAGTATATGCATTTACAATGCAAGCAGATGGCAGGCCACATATAATGGATAAGTTGTTTTGAGTTGCAGATGGTGTCAGACATGTGGTGCAACAGTTGCTGATGACCCCCATCCACAACCTATAGACCATGACAAAGAGGGCATATAGTGCTATGCAAACAGAGATGCAGCACATTATGGAACATGTTTCAGTCAACTGAAGAGATGCTTCTGCAGATTTTATGCATCCTGTGGAATATTGCGGTTTTTATGTCAGGCCTGCAGTCCAGCCAGTTATTTGTAGTGCATATCATGCTACATAACATGAGTATACAGAAATTGTTAGAGTAACAGGAAAACATCTCAGAATTTCCTACCATACCTGTTTGGGCAGCAGTTTAAGAGAACAGTAGCCGGCGAAAGGATGGCAAAGCAGCAGTGGTACCCCATGTGAGGTAGAGAGGGGAAAAATACAATGCTGCACCAGCAAGAGATGGAATGTGGCCCACAGCTAAGGAGCATGATACAGCCAACACACAATTAAATAATATATGCATTATCACACCCAGGGTGGCCACAGTGGTGCAGCAGTTAGCGTTGTCACCTCACAGCAAGAGGTTGTCTGGTTTGATCCTCAGCTGGGGTGCCTTCTGTGTGGAGTCTACATGTCCTCCCTGTGGTTGCGTGGGTTTACTCCGGATGCTCCAGTTTCCTCCCACATCCCAAAGACATGCTGTAAGTGGATTGGACACTCTAAATTGGTCCTAGGCATGAGTGCTTGTGTGTGTGCCTTCTGTGGAAGGTTGGGCGCCGGGCTGGCAACTCGACACCGTAAAACTCTACTGCCAATCATGAGCAGACAGGTGATCTGCTCTGGCGACCCCTAACCGGGAAAAGCCGAAAGAAGAAGATGCATTATCACACCCAGGTAATTCAAAACAATACATGGAGTGGTGTTGGTCTGATCAGTCATTACCTTCCCATTGAGGTGGGACTCGGGGGATACAGTCATTATCATTTGCATGATTGGGTTGAATGAGTAACAAGTGACAGCAATGTTATCATATGAATGAGGATCCTGGGAGGTAGCTGTAGTAACTATGCAATCTGGGGTGGGTTGTGTGCATTCAGTTTTTATATCCTAATCTGGTGGTGTAGAGCTGATGTGCCAAAACTATTGTGGCCTGCAATTTTGGTGCTTGATGCCATCTATAGCAGAGATAGCATAGAAATGCAGGAGCCTGTATTTTCACCTTAAAAAGGAGTCCCATGTCAGATGCAGATTTATGGCATTCACTATCCAGATGTCATAAATAAGAGTAGTGCTATATCTGACCAAAGGGGATATTGGTGAGTTAGAACTACAAGAGTGAGAACATTCAGCCTAATGAATTTCCCCTGGCCACAAATGTGAGGCCATCCACACTCAATAGTGCTGGCCTCTGTGGACAGAGCTGACAGTGATGCTTTCTCAAGAGCAGCTTGCGTCATCTGTTTATGCTAAGCCTCTAACCTCCCAGCTCTCATCCTGACCCATCCACAGTCACAGACAACATGGCCTGCAGAGACAGACCAGAAAATGATTACCATGTGTCTCATGGACACAACAATGGATGTAATATCAGCCACCAGTGTCTTCAGAAGCACTCTTTGCTCCATGTTCTTATATTCCTGATAACTGTGCATGGATTGTACATCATCCCACAGGCCATGCTGGTGTTCCACATTTTCACACAGGTCATGCAGCACACTCATCATCTCCACAATAGTGTTAGTAGCAGTTGTCTGTGCCTGGATCACTGAGATGCTTTTCCTTGGTAATAACAGACCTGGAGCCTTGGCAGAATTGCAGACTACCGTGTCTCTTCCCTATGGGGTGCATCTGTACTTCAGAGGCAGTGTGTCTCACAGATTTCATCTGTGAAGGGCAGTCTAATGTAGCCTGAGTGCGGTCACACTTAGGATGTCCAGAAAGCACGGCTGAGTCTGCAGGTTTATCCTGTCCCTCCAGTGTGAGATCTCCAGTGTTTTTGACAGTGCCACTGCATCATCAGACAATGCTATTAGAATTTTGCAATCATCATCAGCCATAGGTGATCTGCTGATATTATGTGGTATGTACTGTCCCATTGTACTGATCCCAATACCATTAGAATCTATGAAAGCACCAAGACAAGAAAGCAGGATTGAAACCTATAACTAACCCTTCACCCAACGCAGGGGCAGATATATAGTAGAAGATGCATTCTGTGCATATGAGCACATACATATGTTCTTATGCTTGCAGTTTCAAGGCAGAGGTTCTTGAAGAACAGATATACAGAATGCTGAATAAGTCCTGCCTCAAATACATGCATTGCTCAATTTCAGAATGTAATGAGTATTACTAGTGTTGTGCATCTGCTATACACACTTATGTTGGTGTCATCAGTCCAGCTTCCATGTCATAGCCACCACCAAGAATAAGGGACCCCCTCCACAACCCAGAAGGGACACCAGGAACTCTTCTACCTCCATAGCTACTTCTGTGTTAGTGGTCATCTTCTTCTGCTGGACATGTCCTTCACAGTGTCTCATACCTTGTTTTTAACTGCAATATCACATTGATTATCCTTTGCCATACCTGTTGTAGAATCCTATTAGGACCACCCACAGCAATGATGGCCTGCTCCACTCACTGACACACTTGGTCCTTATAAACCTTGCTTCCTTTGGCAATAATGTGCCTGCCATTTCTATGCATATTTACCCCTCAGTCTCTATTTGGTAAAGTTTCTCACTGTTGTCTTTCTTAGGTGCCCATTGAAAGATGTATATATGTGTGCATTACATATGTCATTCAGAGTGTGTGTTCATGTCTGTGGATGCCCTAAATATATATGCACTGCTTCTTTCCCACATTTGGTGGCCACTTACCTTCCCCCTTTTAGTGTACAACAGCAAAGAACATATTATCATGACACACCTTCATGCATCACAGTATTTAATGCTTTTCTTGCTTTGAACAAACAGTTAACACTGATTTGCCTCATCATTTTCACAGGGGTTATTGTAATCTGTGGGCATTGTTCTGCTATAGGTAGTCATAGCCCATGGTGTATAAATACAACTGAACATGACAGTGTCTTGCCATGCTGCTCTGTTCCCACACCTACATTCTCTACTTCTTCTGTGTCCGTTTTGCTGCTCTCCATCAAGGGTCTTCAGTACAGTATAGGGTACATCACTAAGCATCTTGTTTTCCTTCACTATGCCTGTTTCAAACTACAGTGTCTTGTTCTGATTCCACAATTGTTTGATCTAATGCACTCTCAGCAGTATGGCATCCATACTTCATATCATATTAATAAGAGTGAAAATACAGCTGGAACTAAGGTAAACACCACTAATAAATAAAACAAACCTTGGTAAATAGCTCCAGATCTGAAAACACACCACAAAAAAGCACCAGCTGAAACAGCAGTATTTCTGAAGTCTTTATTCCACAGAATTGAGCGTTTTCAGCATACTGGAAGACTGGAAGAATTCATCAGAATAAAGACACTCAGTTTTCCACTAGATTTGTACTAGTCATTGCACAAATCAAGATAATAATTTTTCTTTATTTGTGCTGGTGCTCTTTTGTGGTGCTGGTGCTTTTTTATGGTGTGTTCTCGGAGTTGGAGCTGTTTACCTGGGTTTATTTCACTTATTAATAAGAACCTTGTATTACAGTGGTTAAGTTAATGAGGAAAATTAGCGCAGACATTTCTGAATTGGTACCTTAACACAATATACCCACCATACTGTGTGTGAAGAAAATAAAAACACTGTCATCTGTGTTAGCATGTCTGACAGATTTGTGTATATTCTTAGATTAACTTGTATTGTATGCCAGCATGTCTACTTGTGAAAATATAAATAAGTTTTCAAATTTTGCATATTTCCCTGTTTATACAGAATGTTTAGAGAATTTGTCAGTGTTTTGATGCATTTCTAATTGGACATGTTTAAGAGGGACATTCTAAAGTACTGTGAGAATCAGCTGAACAGTCAGTGATATCATTGGAATGTTCCTGGTTGCTAAGTGATTATTTAAACAGCTGATTGACAGAGTTCAAACAGCTGACTGTTATTTTTTTTAAATAAGACAGTTGAGACTGTTGAAGGCAGTTGAAGTGTTGTTTGTCAAGTGCTGAGCAGTTTTAAGTACAGTCAGTTACAGTGCTGTGCAGTCAGTGGAAACCCATGAAAGTGAACTCACCACAAACTGTAAGTCTGCCTTTTGCCTTGCTGTTATGTGTTAGATTAGATCAGTGACAGCATTCTTTAGTTAGATTAGGAAAGCTTAGTTATTAAGATAGTGTTTTTCTAGAATACTGGACTCCTATCCTGCAGTTTACTTTTACATTTCCTGTGATTGAATTCTTGTGTTTATTGAAAGTTATTCATTTACATTCATGTAATCATTTTACTTACTATTAAATGTTTTTCATTACTTTACATTGCGGCTGGAAATCAGTGTTTTTTCTTTAGAGATTAGAGAGTGCTTATACCTGTTTTATACTTCTCAGGTCCCCTTGAAGGCCTGGCTGTTCTGTTCATAGCTATCATTTATCTTGATAATTAATTTTCATAATTGGACACCCCTTTATAAGGGCATGCATACACTCTGATTGGTTGCAGCATTACTGTATTATTTTGGGGAAGGGACTCAGCTGGAAATCTGTGTTAGGCTTTCCCAGAAGTGTTTGGATATATGAATTTAAATTTACTTTGAGTGTGAGTGTATCAGAGATCTTAAACAGGGACACATTGCTCTGAAGTGTGTAATAAAATACATCTGGAGTGGACAGAGTTTTATAGTCCAGTCCTAGGAAAATAGAGTGTGCTCCTGTTTGCTCTTAGGGGAACATTGTGAAATATTACTTCTATTTAATTGGTAGTAGTCTGGTGGGATACAGCCAGATGTCACATGTTATTGGTGGCTGTCCAATGGGATATCGCCAGACATCACATTTATTGGTGGCAGTCCAGTGGTATATTAACTGGGTATCACATTTATTGGTGGCAGTCCAGTAGGATATTAACCGGACATCATAATGTGCATCACTTTCCATCTCATTCCTGTTTATGCCAGGGCTAGGAAACGTGCATAGTATCCTTATGTATGCCATGGGTTGTGCTATGGAAGATTTTTATAGAGCCCCATTACTGCACTGTGATACCTGTCATGTGATAACTTAATGCATGTTTGTGTACATGGAATGATAATTTCACTCTTTGAGTATACCTGCTCTTTCAGAGCAAAGCATTGTGGCAGAAAAAACTGATCATGACCTAGACTGACCTCAAGATTGAAAATTGAATCAGTGGAATCTTCTAGGATTTGATCCAGCTATGGGATACATCTCATGTATCTTTTCTACTCTATTTACAATAAACTACAGGCAAAATTCTGCTCCAGTACTCCTTGCATGCAAGCGTGGAAACAGATTAATTTTCATTTCCTTGGATGGGAATATTTTTGCATGCCTTTTCACCCTTTCCACAAATATCCATGGTCATTCTGAAGATTCAGATGGACTCTCCAAAGGTCATTGTGGTGACACCCTTCTGACCCAGGCAACAGTGGATGTTCATCATTTGATCACTGCTGCAGCGGCCTTGGCTGTATGGGTTATGTCCTGCTGGAGATGTGGCAGCTTGCTGGCTTCTGGGGATTGAGAGTGTCTTCCATGTGTGTGGGCCATTGACAAAGTCAAGCACAGCTGAAGAAAATGAGTGGTTTATGTGCCAAGCTCTTTGGACATTTCCTACTTCTGAAGGAGTGCTAACCCTACAAGGCTTCAAGGATTGTCAGTCAGCTAAAGCTTCTCCATTTTTGAGCAGGTAAGTTCCCTTCAGAAAGGGTATGGCTTCTTCAGGTGCTAAAAACAATTGGGCTCTGGTCTTGTGACTGAAGGAGCATGAAATTTTCTTATGCTACATGCAGAGAGATATTTAGGAACACCTGTTGGAGCAAAATGATGACCAACTTTACAAGATGGATAGCTTGCACATGCTAAAGAGGTCATTGGCTTCACTCATTCCAGTAAGCAGTGCAGTCATTGTTACAGTGACCTGATCTGCTTGGACAGCATTTGGCAGACATTAGTTCCAGACAGACAGACATAGAGACAGACAAACCTTTACTGGGAAGATTAATTTTTCCTGTTGTTTTATCTAGTTAACACCCATGTGGTGTGGAACGTCACACCTCTAGCAGCAAACATACATCATGCACCCAGAACACTTTCGGAAAAATCAACTTAAAAAGCATAAAACAAACAAATGTAAATATTTCTGTGAACAATAAAAACTATTAAAACTGTGCAAATGGTAATATTATCAGTAAGAAGTATTCTTTACAGTGATAATATGCAAGTGCATTAATCTTTCTATAAATACTATAATATATTATAATGCACACAAACTCAGAATTATATTTTTTGTGAAACTTTCACAAATTTTTATATCTTGGAAACTGTACAACCTATACATATATTGCTAGAACACTTCAGTTAATAAGACGTAAGCTTTCACATGATAGCAAAAAAAAATCCTCTCTCAGAGCACGCTTTTATAGAAGTATGAAAACATATGTTACGTATATCAATATCAAAACAACTGCTTGTTCAGTACTGAATAACATTCAGTACAACTATCTTTCAAGCTGATCATTACACTTCAATGGCCAAACACTCCTGTCTCTAGACAAACCTATCAAACCTGCTGGTCATTGTCTATACTTCTACATTATTGCTAAGGCCTGGAACTTCTTACTTGAATTCATCAGGTCAGTTTCCTCCCTCCCATTTTTAAAACCATTCTGAAAGACTCCCTAGCCAAAAGCTGGCTCTGTTTTTGCCCAACACCAGGATAAACTATGGGCAGGATTCACGATGGCTTGCATGGAGTCTAAGAGCCGTGTAAGACTCCATGCAGCCATCGCGATCCAGGAACAGCCCGAAATCCCGTGTAAGAGAAAGCTAAAACGACTCTTACACGAGCAGGGCGTGGATATGCTATTCACCCCACTTGCAGCCGAAAGGCATGCAAATGAGGTAGATTAGCGATCCATGAAGCTGAAACCAGCCCGTGTAAGAGTCGTGTTAGTTGCAGAAATGTACTCAGTTGACAACTGAGTACGTAACTGCAAATAACACAACGGAGCCATGACAGCTCCAAATAAAGTGTGCAAATGTTACAGACAGCATGCCAATGGCCAAATATGTGGCCATTGGCATGGTAAACCGATGCAAACATGAAATTTTTTTTTTCGGAGATCGGTGATGTTTAAACGCAGCGCAGCTCCGCGCAAACGGGCTGCACTATATAAAACTGAAAAATGAAGGTTAGAAACCCACAAATGTGGGTTTTATGTAATGCATGGATTTGCAATGCAGGGACTAGCAGACCAAAAACAACATGGCCACCGTGTAGTGGTTGCTAAGGGGGGAAGCTGAGTGTAAGACATGTAACTAAGCATTAGTAGGCAATCCTATGTAAATGAATGGTAGGATAGTGAATCACACTGTCACATAGCAAATGAGCACAGTCCGTGTAGTGTAAGAGTTAGATAAGGGGGAGTAACAGAGTAGGAGATAGGTGACATCACAGGGGGGAATGTCAGGAAGAAAGCAAGCTCATTGGAGCAAAGTGGTATGTGAAACATATCAATCACACAGCAGAAAAAGAGGAGTGTCAACAGATAAGCATGTGAAACTCAAGAAATGGAAGGTGTACACTGTGGCCAACACCAAAGTTTCTTGCTGTATGTGCATGCGCACGTGTGCACGCTGGGAGGCGCGAGTAAGACAGAGTGCGCACGTGTAAGGCAGAGTAAGCATGTAGGAGCCTGTTTAAAGATCTGTATACCTGTTTGTGCTGGTGTGCGCGTGTTTTAACCCGAATAAGCAGAATTTAGTCCGTGTAAGCATGTGTGCGCGTGTGGTAGCCACTGTGAGCGTGTTTTCGCTGGTATGCGCGCTGCTCCCCCCTGAGGAAACAGAGAGGAAAAGGAAGCAGGAGAAATAGTAGGAAACTAGCAGGGAATACCTGTAGAGGTAGCAGGTGAAAACAATTAGAAGCAGGCAATTACACAGGCAGAATACAAGCCCAGCCCAGCACTTAAAACACTGCAAACAGCATTGCAGTATGTTTCTCTCAAGAGATACAGCAAGACAGGAGTAAGCTAGTAGAAGTGAAAACTGAAAAAGCTGCACTCAGACCAAACATGCTAGGGGCTGCCATAGCTGTCATAAGGAGACATAGGAGACTTGCTGAGGGTGGTGACAATGGAAATGCTGCCAAACAACCCACAGTGAGGAGACAGAGAAGAGTGTACAGGCCCAGGGTCACCAACCAGGGGTTACATGAGCTGGAGATAGTGGAGCACTATAGAGTGGACAGAGCCCTCCTGCAGCAAATTGTCGAGCTGTGCAGGCCACGCCTCACACACAGAACAAACAGAGGGGGGACCCATCCCAGTGGAAACCAAGGTATGTGTTGGCCTAAGAATACTAGCAACAGGTACCTTCCAGAGACCAACTGGTGATATGATGGGGATATCACAGGCATCAGCCTCCAGGGTACTGCACCAGTTCCTGGATGCCATGTCAGCACATGTCGGTGAGCATGTATATTTCCCCAATGCCCGTGAGGTATTGGCCAGCAATATGCGTCTCTTCCAGCAAATAGCAGAATACCCTGAGGTAGTGGGTGCAATAGACTGCACGCACATATGCATCAAAGCACCAGCCGGTGAGCGGGGTAGGGCCTACATTAACCGCAAGGGCTTCCCCTCCATCAACTGCCAGGTCATGTGTGATGCCCAGGGCATAATAATGAATGTGTGTGCTGGCTGCCCTGGGAACTACCATGATTCCCATATCTGGCATTTGACGCAGCTGTACCAGACATTTGCCAATGGGGACATCCCACATGGACATCTAGTGGGGGATGCTGGCTATGCACTGGAGCCATGGCTGATGACACCCATCAGAAACGCACACACACCTGAACAGGAATGCCATAATGAGGCACATGCACAAACACGTAATGTAATAGAGCGTATGTTTTGGCTGCTCAAGTCACGGTTCCGGTATCTGGACACATCTGGTGGAGCCTTGCAGTACTCACCAACTACATGTACCCAAATTGTCATGGTATGTGCTATGCTACATAATATGATCCTGTGAAAACAGCTGCAGCAGGACCAGCATAGGGCCGGGCCAAACAGCCCCCCACCATTGCCAAGGCCATCACAGGCAGAGCGTGACTCGGAGGAGGAACAACCTGAGCCTGCCCCAGTAAGCAGAAGGAGGCGTGCCCAGTATGCCCTGGCCTTGGCAAAGAGGCAATGCATAGCACATTCCCTGGCTCAGTAGGAACCCTAGGAATGATACCCCTCTCTGACTCACTCATATAGTAACAGGGATGCCTAAAATGACATAACCTGCTCTCAAACATGTACAGGGAGTGTAGTATGTGCATCCGACAGAGGCAGCCCTGCAGCACCACCTGAGGCATGATTGCCATGTGTTAAGCAATGTAACACCATCTAGAATATGCAAACATGAAGACCCAACCTAACATCTCACCCTCACCAAGCATGATGCCACACTATGAAAACAACAAGATCAAGTACAATAATTGGCTGAGGTATTGCCATTAGCAAGGGGGATCACATGGCTGACAGCCTGGGCTGACATGCCGAGGAAGACATGATGCCCCACCTGCTAGGGATGGCACGCACCCAGCACACCTGGCTGTGTAGATACTGGCAAAGGCTGCTGTCACCCCCACTGTGCCTGGAATAGGTAAGTCTGGAAACACAAACCCACCAACATAGGTAGCACAAGGGATAATAACCAGGATGTAATGCTACCCAATGCCAGAAGTCTAACCTGCAAGGTGCATGCAGACCAAACCCACCACAGCATGGAGAACGGTAATATGTGTTCTGTAACAGAAACCTGGGTAAGGCCCAGAAGAGCACCCTAATACTACCAGGTTATGCCTCATACCATGCTGTACAGCTCCAAAACATGGAACACACGACAATAGGAGTGTTGCTACCAGTAATTATCAAGAATAACCACACCCCCAGGTTGGTACCACAGCAAGAAGCAGCACGGACTATCCACGGGCAAGTAACACTGTCTCAAACTGTGTACCTGTTTGAAGCCTGCTACAGACCCCACACACAAACCCAGGTACCCCAGCCAGCCTTCCTGAAGACACATCAGAGTATGAATGTCCCAACAAATACCAAACAAGGCACACACAAAGTATGACATAGGTGGCAATCCATAATGTATGGAAGAAGTAGTCATGGACCTAGGGACACAAGTGGACGGTAACATGTCATGTGACACACACATTGCCAAGGTGGCCAGGAAGACCTGTTATATTGCCAACCTTAATATGAAAGGATGCACATGTAGAGCTATAGAGGTCACTGTGCCCCCATACCCTTCCCTTATCAGGCCCATGCGTGACAACTATGCCCCAGTCCACATGTAGCTTACCTTACACATGCAGCAGTCAGAAAGACCCCAAATGTACCCCACCAACAGGATAAAGGGTCCAAACATTGGACATCTGCAGCCTGGCTGAAGAAACCACAGCCCAATTCAGAAGCATACTGCACAGTCAGAGGTGATGTATGCCTGATGTACAAGGCCATGCCCAATCCAGAATGAATGGACATGCTCCACTGCAGAAACCCCAAATCCAGCAGACACACCACAGTGAGATATCTGAACCTCTACACATAGATTACTAGGATGTGCTGGAGGGACAGATCCATAACCCAGAGGCTCAGGACACTCTGGAACAGAATCCCACTTCATGATAGGCTGGACTCCACACACAAACTCAACAGGAGAAATCCGTTGAAGTGCATGGGAGATAGCAGGTGTACACTGGGGGCCATCCCTGTGTCACATCTAGGAAAGTAAACCCTACGTGGGCATAATATGCACATTGCAAGGGGTGTTGAGACCCACACACAGTCTGTCCGTGCTCAAACAAGACCAGGGCAGATAGCCTAGTATGAACCTATGAACCTATGATGGTACAAATTGTGCAGGACACAAAGGATTATTACACAGCTGTCCTACCTGATGGTAGGAACCATGGTGGTAATCCACAGATATGCTCTGCAGCACTCTAATATCACAAACAATACACCAAACCCACACACCTTGTCAACATCTTACCTAACAGATTTTTTGCAAACTCCCCACTAGCACCTAACTGCCAAATATCTATCCCAGGAGAGTGCTGGCCCCCCGACATTGCAGATGCTGAGGTAACAGCCAGCATACACAAAGCACAGCACACAGCATCAATGGTACCAGATGGTGTCCTGGGTTGTGTCCAACAAGTACTGTAAGAAGAATGCAACAGCAAATAGCATTACTGTGCACTATCAGCCCTACCACAGGATATGTACCCAAAGAGTGGTGTACAGCAACAGTGGTCCCACACCACAAAGGGGGTGCCTGAGTGGATACTGCAAACTATCACCCCTCAAACCCGAATATCTAGGTTGGCAAAGTAATGTAGAGGATGATCATGGATCCCATGAATAACGAGAGTGGGTACCTACAGACATTGGACCCTACCCAGTCTGGCTGTCATAGGGCAGTTCCTGACCCGTACACATGTCTGACTCATGTGAAACATGCACCAAGCCCAGTGATGTGGGGAATGTCCATCACACAGCCTATCTGGACCTTGCTAAACCCTTCCATACAATACCCTAGTTGGTGGTACAGATAAGCTCACCAGCCTAACTATAAACCCGTATGCAAGTAGATGGGTTGCAAACCAGCAAAAGGACAGAACTGACCTGGCAGACATGCTGTAGCCATGGCAGACTGCAAACCAGGTACAACTGGCATCCCACAAGGCATGGTCCTGGGAACCCTCTTTTATGCTATATATGTCACATAGGTACAGGCCAACATGGAAGGACTCTGTCTGAACAGGTTTGCAGAGGACGACAAACTGGCCACCATATTGGACCCTCCAGCTGACACAAGCAACCTACAAAAGGCACACATAGAAACACACAAGTGGTGCCACAGCCATGTCAACAAGCTAAATGCAGAATAGGGTATAGTCAACCCCTGTGGAAACACGGTACATGGCCAGAAATTACCACATAGGTGTTAACCCAGTAAGTACATCAGGAGCAATAAGAGACCTGGGGAAACAAGGTGACACATATCCTGCATGTGGCAACCATGTGTCTGTAGTGGTTACAGAAACATACCATATACCCACCTAATCATGAAGGTAAGCACAGCTTGGTTAGGGTAGGTCAATGTGCCTCCCCAGTCATCCATCAGCAGCCTCACAATTGTGTACAATGGCCCTTCAGGGATGTACCGTAGCAGACCCCTGCAGCAACTGAAATGACCACACAAATACCCCACCAGGAGGATTGCAGAGCTGTAACAGATGCCATGTGTCGCCTGAGTAAAGTAACTGCAGCTCCACACAGTGCCATACTGTCTGGCTGGAGGTGAACTGTGCCTGATGTATAGAGCCATGACCAACCTGGTATCAATGGACATGTGGCACCATGTAAACACTGAATGCTGGTGACCTATGCAGCTGACAGGCCTGAACCCCAGCACAGACATAAACAGGACATGCTGTACTGATTGGTCCACAACCCAGAAGCTCACTCCACACACGACTAAACTCCCACTACAGGATATCCAGGGAGTCCCTCAGTGACTGTCATCCAGAGGAATCATGATGACTGGATGGGTGATGGCAGGTGTACCCTGGATATCACCTGTATGTCATGGATCGACAGAGGCACAGCACACTAACCGTGACATATGTCATGGCAAACACCAGTAAATGTGTGTTGAAGGACAAACACTCTCTGACTAGCATTACAAATAGACTAGGGCACATGGCCATTGTTTGTCACTGTCCACACAAGTTGTGGAATACATTAACAATGTCGGACAATCATGTACTAAGCTGTCCATATCTGAACAAAATGCAACATGGTCATATCTGCACAACTGACCCTCAACCAGTCTGGTGTGCTCACTATAAACATTACAAGCAGTGATAGGACTGAAACCGATTATACAGTCCACCACAGTGAAAATTTTGCACCAGTACACTATACAGCAATACAACTGTTTGGTCAGCAGGAAAGGATGATGACAACTGTATGCAAACTATCCCATGGTGACCCTGCAGGCACAGCATAATGCCTGTTAGGTTCAGACACACAGCAGTTGGGCAGTAAGAACACAACCTGATGTCCAACACTCAACTGTACATGTGATATATAGATGGCATCCACACACAAACAGAAATGTGGTGGTCCACAGATCCAAACATAAGGAAAGGGCACACTGGGCATGCTCGCACACTTAGATAAATGAGATGTGGCAGTCAAGAAGCCATACAAACTGTGAACTGGGCATGCTCACACACTTAGGCCTTGTCACAGTTCAGCAGGTGCACACAGATATCAGGAATTTCTATGTGTTAACACAGAAACCTCCCACAATACAGACATCTGCCCAGTGCACACAGTGAAGTTACAACAGAGACATAAGTAAAGTACTGGATCCCACTCATAAGCAAACATCTCCCACAGTATACACATTGTTTATAGAGATAGGGAAGGCTATGGCAATAAAGACCCACAAACAGTATATGAGCAACAGATACGTGCATCTGACAGGTAAACATATGGCCGTAGAGTGCAATACCTGACCGTTGTCCCTAGGGAATACAGAAAGCTATCCACAGTGTATTTGGTGTCTGCCTCCACAGTACAGTAGGCCACTGTGCCTGTGCAAAGTTAATGCATAGATATGCTCTCCCCCTTACTGATGGATAGTAACAGATGTACATACCTCTCCATCCATAATGATGTCAGCACACTATACATATGTCAGGAGCAGAAATTTTACCCAGTAATGTGAATAGTGCGCTCCGCTACTGTGTCTCTAACAAGTGTCATAAAATAGTTAGGTAGGGTTTTGAATCCTGCAAGTGCACAGTGTGTGTGTGACTGTGTATGGGGGAGTAGTGTGTGCAATTTCATGTGTATGAGAAATGTCCCTTTTGGCAACCTTTACTACACAAAACATGCTGCATATTCCACTGTCGAAACACTGATGATGTCAGCACCCTATAAGTACAGCAGGAGAAAGCAATCCCCCCAGTAATGCAAATAGCGTGCTCTGCTACTGCGTCTCTTACTAGTGTTATAACATAGTTAGATAGGGGTTTTAATCCTGCAAGTGCCCAGTGTGTGTGTGACTGTGTATGGGGGAGTAGTGTGTGCAATTTCATGTGTATGAGAAATGTCCCTTTTGGCAACTTATACTACACAAAACATGCTGCATATTCCACTGTCGAAACACTGATGATGTCAGCACCCTATAAGTACAGCAGGAGAAAACAATTCTCCCCCCCCGTAATGCAAATAGCGCGCTCTGCTCATGCGTCTTTCACTAGTGTCATAACATAGTTAGGTAAGGGTTTGAATCCTGCAAGTGCCCAGTGTGTGTGTGACTGTGTATGCGGGAGTAGTGTGTGCAATTCCATGTGTATGAGAAATGTCCCTTTTGGCAACTTATACTACACAAAACATGCTGCATATTCCACTGTCGAAACACTGATGATGTCAGCACCCTATAAGTACAGCAGGAGAAAGCAATCCCCCCCAGTAATGCAAATAACGCGCTCTGCTAATGCGTCTCTCACTAGTGTCATAACATAGTTAGGTAGGGGTTTGAATCCTGCAAGTGCCCAGTGTGTGTGTGTGACTATGTATGGTGGAGTAGTGTGTGCAATTCCATGTGTATGAGAAATGTCCCTTTTGGCGACTTATACTACACAAAACATGCTGCATATTCCACTGTCGAAACACTGATGATGTCAGCACCCTATAAGTACAGCAGGAGAAAGTAGTACCCCCAGTAATGCAAATAGCGCACTCTGCTAATGCGTCTCTCACTAGTGTTATAACATAGTTAAGTAGGGGTTTGAATCCTGCAAGTGCCCAGTGTGTGTGTGACTGTGTATGGGGGAGTAGTGTGTGTAATTCCTTGTGTATGAGAAACGTCCCTTTTGGCAACTTATACTACACAAAACATGCTGCATATTCCACTGTCGAAACACTGATGATGTCAGCACCCTATAAGTACAGCAGGAGAAAGCAATCCCCCAGTAATGCAAATAGCGTGCTCTGCTAATGCGACTCTCACAAGTGATCTAACATGGTTAGGTAGGGGTTTGTATCCTACAAATGCCGTCTGTAATTTTGTCACACAGTTTGTCCATGTGTGTGGGGTGTTGTTCCCAATATTGCATGACATACATTATAGCAGTAATGTCAATGCACACATGATGTATGTGTGTGCCACCTACACATATGTACCTGTGAACTGCAAGAGTTCCCATGTCCGAAGCCTGCCTCATGTGAATACATGGAATATGCATCAGACAACTGTATGACTGTGGTGTTCTGTGCAGGGGCTGCATGTGGTATGTGACTATACAGTGTGGGTTGTAGATGGTGTCATCCCACCAGCGAGGGATACATGATTGGTCTGGAGCATATAGACCACATGTTGGTGATGAACAGGTGCAGCATGTTGTCACCACTTGTGGGAGTGGAAACAAGTTGTTCCATAGCAATGCAGGGAATGAATGATAAGACACCTTCAGATAGGGTCTTGCAGTGAGAATAATGCTCACACTGTATGTTTGGGTAGTTGCAGTACAACCATATAATGGTGTGTGTAGAGACCATCATATTCCCAGTGTTGTCAGGAAGGCCAAGTGTGTTTCCTGGGTATGGGAGTGTGGTGTGTGCCAGGCTATGAACCTGCAGGCAGTCTAACCCACTGTGTGTTGCACATGGAGAGGCTCTGATGCTTTGTGTAGTGCCACCAACCTGGGGATGTGTGTATCTGAGGTGCCTTTGGATACACCCCCCCTGTTCTGTTTTGGTGCATGTGTAGGGGATGACAAGCATGGTATCAGGAATGACCTGGCACTGATGGTGTGCACCTGGGAGCCTTGTACCAGGAGTCTGTTACTGCACGGATATTGCTGTACCCCATGCTAAGGACAGTTTCCACTGCATGCATCTTGAGGTTTACACTGCTGCTGTTGAGTAGCATTGCTATTAGTGTCCCATCCCGTGTGCTACCTGTGTAGGTGGCTATGTAATGTCAGCCTTGCATACAAAGGCAGTATGTGTGTAGCGACAGCCTCTGCCAATATACAATGGCCCATGGGTGACAGGTGCAAGCTGTCCCAAGCAAAGCAATGTGGCATGTCCAGCATGTAATCCCACACTGACAGGCATTGGATCCCCTTTGGATGTCACTGAAAGATACGTTAAGTGCAGAAACCGATGAACCTGTCTACATATTGTGGCAGCATCCATGGTGAGGGTGAGATGCTACCCAAAGCCAGGGTCATACCAGCCTGTGCCACAACCTCAGAGAGCCCCTCCATGTCCCTAACATGTAGTCCAGGGAGGTGCGTCAGAGGTCATACACACTGGCACAGACAATGACTGAGTCATACTGCTACATGCCTTGGAGTGACTGCTTTGCTTGTGTTATGTGGTGGATCATAGTGCCCGATGGGCAGCTCAGCGTGACCATCACCTTGTTCAGCCTGGGAGCAGGACCACCGTGTACGTGTCAATAGAGGTACCTCATACAACCGTAGCAGGTGTGTTGTCTAGCCGTATGGCCTGACACTGTTTGGCAGACAGGCTTTGTGAGTTATGTGTTGCATGTGCTCTGCTCTGGCGTAATGTTTGCTTGTGTGTCTGCTTTGCAGGTGTCAGCTGCTCAGGCAGGATGCTATTCTGAGAGCCCAATAATGTACCTGTGTGTGTCTGTGTTTGGATTGTGGTCATGACAGGTCTATGGGAGACTGGTACTGTATTCACTGTAGTATCCCACTCCACCTGACAGGGAATGCCAGTGCTGTGTAAACAGAGCTTAGCCCCCAGCTTGGCTATGTGGTTGCATCTCTCACATGTGTTGTACATGTATGGGAAGGGGAGAGGGTTGTCTGTGTACATGAGGCAGCTGTAACATTGCCACATGACTCACAGATTCACCAACTGGACCTGAGAGTAGATTGACAGGTGACCTTTGCACATGCTACCATAGCAGTGTGACTCCCACACTAAGTAACGACACATAGGGCCAATGGGGAACAAGGTACTCAAGGTGACTATGTGAGGATGTAGTGCTCCTGAATTGTTAGTGCTGGCATATATGAATGCTGTCTTGAGCAAATGTGAGGTACATCATATGCAATGTGGTACAGGCAAGCTACATGCAAACAGGTCAAACAGTGACGTTCTGTCAAGTGACACATGGACATCAGTACAGTAAGCAACACAGATTCATAGGTTCTTAGGTTCATAGGTTCATACTAAGCTATCTGCCCTAGGGCATTTATAAGCCTAGCCAGAATGTGTTTGGCTTTCGCCACCCATTTTAAATTTATTTTGCTATGCCCTTTTTCGAGGTTAGTATACTGTGCCTCTGTCTAACAGTGACACAGAAGTGATACCCGGGGTAAACCTACAATCTCCCATCCACTCATCAAGATTCCTCTTGAAGAGAATCAATGAGGGACTTTGCCTAACCTGGACTGGGATTTTATTCCAGAGTGAAGGGAGCCTCTTGGTTATGAATCTGTCCCTCCAGCATGTCCTGAACAAGGTGACGGTCACGCTGAGCTGCCCATCGGGCACTATGATCCACCACATAACACAAGCAAAGCAATCACTCCAAGGCATGTAGCAGATGTCACTAGGGATCCACAGAGGCACTGTATATCTGCACCACAGGTGGAATCAGTGTTTCAGGAACATAACAGGCAAACATGCATACAAACAAAGCTACAGTCAGCAGGCCTGTATGTAGACTATGCTACAACAAACAAGGTGTACGACTTCCAGTATGTAATGTTGAATAACTGGCCTGATACCCAAGTGCTCATACCTGTAATAATACACATGTCAAATAACAGACACTGAGCCCTCACTCAGCAGTTCCAGACGTAGTATGATGTATGCTACCTGTCCTGGCACCACAGCATCCTTGACATGTATGGACACACTCCCTCCTGTCATAGTTAGTTCTGTGTTTTGGTGCTGTTAAGCATGGTATGAGGTGTGTCCTTGTAGTGCTAGTGTGCTCTTGTGAGCCCTGAACCTGCTGCGTAGTACTGCACAGATATCAACAGCCTGAAACATCTGCATTGCAGAGTCGTGTGTGGACAGCATGCAACTCGCAGTTGACATGGCCATCATTGAGTATCAATATGTACATTGTAGTATCCCCTGTGCTACCTATGTAGGTGGCCATCCTTTCACAGCCTCACAGCCTCATCACCAGTATACAAAGATGTGCAGACAGAACACTGTGGTAATTAGTATGGGTGTACAAAACAATACAATGACATTCATACTGTAACTGCATCAGGCATGCTGGTATATACCCACAATGCTATAATTACACTATACTGTTGTCAACATCATACTATTACAATACGTCTATGTAGTCACCCTGTGCATCAGCACCATGTTAACCTGTTCCTGCACCGATCTTACAGATTGCAGGAGGTGGCACAGTTTCATCATATGCACATGGTGTGTACCTGGTATGCCTGAGTTTGCCACTGATACAACCAATTGACATGTCTGTGTGTGTGTGTTGGTGAGGGACAGCAGTACAAGATGGGGCAATGTTGATGCAGTGTGTGCGTGTATGCGGTAGCCCTAGGTGTTATCACTTTGCATGTGTGTATGAATGCACACAGTCCCACCTCATGGCTGCCATATACAGGTGTTTGTGGACAGCCGCAGATTGTACCTGCCAGGACATACAGCTCACTGTCTGTGGCCATGGACACAGTACCTGTGCCTGGCAGGGGTGCTATGGACCGTATCAGGTACCAATCCAGACTGGGTGCTGTCATCAGAAGCAGGTGTTCATTGACTGGAGACAGGTCCCTGTTGGGACTGTCCAGCATCACGTGCACGTGGTCTCCTGGGGCAGTCCGATGACAGCACAGACCCAGCATTGCTGGGGCTGCTGCTGGCACTATGTGAGCAGCCGCGGCCCTGTTGTCATCCACGACGGCTGCCAGCTGCTGCTGTTGCTGGCATACGGCGACGTCGACGCCTCAACCGTCCACCATTGCCCTGGCTCATGGACATATAATTGTGGAACAGATCTAATGTGTCCCCCCAACATCTGTCAATGACCTCGGTGAAGTTGCGGATGGCAGCCGCAACATCACGCTTACTGTCACTCATGGCTGTGCGACATGCTCTCAGCTCCCTCAGACCCTGTTTGGTGTACCATTCCATACGTGACTGTGCCTGCATTACAGCCCGGAACATAGCTGGGGTTGAAAGACCTCTGTGGGCACGTCTGACAGGGGCGGTACGCCCACGGATGCTCCCACGAGAACCCATGGATGTCTGCCTGTGCGGTACCGTGTCAGGGCCCTGGCCATGGCTGCAGTGTGGGGATGCATGTGCCACCAGTACCACATTACCCTGGTCAATTTCCACTGTATCCTGTCCATCACCTAGGGACATTTGTGACAAAGCATGTATTGGCAGGATGACTGTGCGCATAGATGGGGTCGACAGCTGTGTAGTGTCAATTGGCTGACCAATGACGGACCCTGTTACACCTACCTGTGCCATTACACAGGTATCATCATCACTATCCACAGCAGCTTATTCAGGTTCCCTGCTGCATGACACCAGAGCAGCACCAGAACCTGTGGGAGTAAGACAGGAAACACAGTTTACAATGTGTACACAATGCCACCACTGATGCACACATGCACACATGCACACATGCACACATGCACACATGCACACATGCACACATGGGCACATGGGCATATGCACACATGCACACATGCACACATGGGCACATGCACACATGCATACATGCACACACCTCAGTATATGAGATATCAACCCACAGACACAAACACACCTGCAATCAAACACATTGCACTACTGCTTCAGCCTATTATTACTATTAGTATACAGAGTAGTGAAGGTAATGGTATTACACACTCACCAGCATGGATAGGCTGCCTTGCTGTTACACCAGAGGGACCCGCGGAAAAGAGACATTCATCATCAGTGGGCACAACTGTGCCATTGATACTGTGGTCATGTTACAGTTCAGTAGTGCAACAGTTAGCTTCCACAGGTGTACTTCAGATAATGAGGTTATCACTAATGCACAATAATTACCAAGATAACAGCTACAAATCGAGGACACACCCCACACATGCATAACCTAACAGTGTACAGAATGGTCACTATACACATGGCATGTTACCTGCACGCTCTGTGTCCTGCTGCCGTGTGGCTCCAGCCTCCATCATTACACATGTATGCTGTTGTTGCTGCTGTACTGGAGCCACAACACTCAGGAGTAGTCCCTCCAGTCTGGTGAGGGGGGATGTCTAGCCACCCCACCACCTGTGGCAAGCTGCTGCCTCTGGATATCCAACGCATGCTGATGGACATTTCTAATTAAATCACTGCAATGATGGCGTACCTGCTCATATGTCCAGTTATTTGTGCCTATGTCATTTACCCGACGGACCAGGTCTTGCCACAGTGCAGCCCTCTCCTGCTGGTTCTGGCTGGTGTGGGAAAAGAGTACAGTGAAATCCCGCACCAGGCTGTGGTGTATCTCCTCCTCTTCTGCAGCGGAGTAGACTAGGTTCCGCTGGTGAACCATGTCCCTGAAAAGGAGAAGGGAAATATGTCAGCAATATCTTACAGCAGACTATAGAACACATAATACACATTATACTTGACTGCAGTGATATAACTTAGGCACCATATACAGCATCTGTCTGTCTATTGGGGGATACACATGTACATGACCAGATATCAGTGCTCATCCGACAACTGTGCAACAGTACCTGGCACACTCCATACAACAGACTAGTATACTGCAGCAGTCAACACACTGTTTCAGGTACAATACACAACCCCACACTGGGGGTTTGAATCAAGGTACTGTATGGGGAACATTATCAGCCCATGCACTGCACACAATGCACGTTACATATTGCACTGGTACTGCACACTGCTCTTACTTGCCATAACCCTACCTACACCACAGTGACATACAGGGTAACACAGCACAACATATGGCAATGTAGTATGTGTTGATCGCAATACCCCACACACCTGTCTCTGGCCTCACACCATGGACACACACTACCATGACAGACAGACAGTCATGGTGAGCAATCACACCAGTACACAACATGCACCCAGTCACTAGCACACTCATTCCACCTCACACATTCCGTTTGCAATGTGTTAATGGGTGTGCATTGCGTCCTAGGTAGGTAGTGTGCTTTTGGCCCTGGGCCTACAGCAGCATACTGTTATGCTATCCTGCCCCTTGTGACACATGTGTTATGATCGTACCTGCTCCTTACAAACAGTTACACAGGGTGACTCATATGGCATATTACCTATCAGCATAACATTCAGCAGGGGTATGTCTGACATCTACTCATGGGGAGGCTTGCTTCTTAATTCTGTGTGGTCTTCTACAGGATATGTCATATCTGTGGGTAGTGTCCTGTACCTCCACCATGTGCTCTATACTGCAGTGACAAGGACGACATACGTAGGTAATTTGTGTTGTGGAGGTGTTACCATGGTTGGGAGACAACTGTCATGGGTGTGACTGAACTATGTATATCCAGCAGTGGTAACCTCTATGTAGGTAGTCTGTGTGCGCTCTGTGGTGTTTGAGTGCATTGACACAGTTACTTGCATATGTCTGTGTCCTTCACCATATCTGTAGCTGTCATGGGAGGTACATACCGTGTAGGACATTGTGGGGTGTGGAGGGCTATATGTCCATAGCTGACACACCATGTCCGCTGACACATTCCATGTACAGGTATTACAGGACTAGTGTGCCACTGTGTGTATCGATGTGGAGCCTATTGTACACTTGTTGACCATGTTCCCCCCTGACACATGCAGTGGTGGGCAGGCATGTACATATGTGGTGGTTACTGGTGTCAGTGTTTTTGAATGGGGTATGGTACTCCAGTATCCACACTGGTGTTCACTCCATGCCTGTGACACCAGGCACCTGTAGCAAGACATCTGCACACATGTGCCTCACACAGTCTATATATGTATATATATATATATATATATATATATATATATATATATATATATATATATATATCTATATATATATATATATATATATATATATATATATATATATATATATATATATATATTGATATATTTATATCTGTATATGGATATATATCTGTTTGTATATATGTATATATCATATGTATATCTAGATGTAGATATATACATATAGATGTGGGGAGAGGGAGAGAGTGAGAGAGAGACACAGGGTGAGTGTGAGTGTGAGGGGGTGGGACAGAGAGTGAGAGATAGTCATATACAGACATATCTGTTGTCAGTCAGATCTATCTGTATATGTGTAAGTCTCTACAGATATCTATATATGTATGTGTGTATTACATATATCTGTACATTCATATTCTACCAGTCTCGATGTCTGTGCAGTAAGTGAGAACCTGGTTCAAGGCTCCTGAGAGCACACCAGCGGTACCAGGCTATACCCCGTATCATGCATTTTGGCCCCAGGACTCAGGACAAAACGGAAAGGGAGGGGGTGTGTCCATATTCATGGAGGACACACACACCTCCAGGTTAGTGGCAACACATGAAGCATCACAGACCATCCAGGTGCTGATTACCATAGGCAAACCTGCTATACAACTGGTAGCATGTTACAGACCACCCTCCCGATCTCAGGGACCACAGTCGGCCTTCCTGTAGACATTGGAGGATATGAATGTCCCACCACACACCATCATATTGGGATAGTGCGACTACCCTAACATACACTGGGTGCATTATTCTACCCCAAACACCCTAGCCCAAAGGTTCCCTTTATTCACTATGTCAAATGCAATGGAACAGCTAGTCACCTCTCCCACAACAGGAGATAATATACTAGACCTGATCATCATAAACATGGGGACAATGTGCTACACACTGGAAGGATACCCCTCACTAGTCACATCTGACCACAGACTACTCACCCTGGATATACATATCCCACCTCCCCCACAACACAACAGACTACAGTGGGAGACCTCTCAAATGCCGACTTTACACGTCTTATAACTGAGTTGGTATCCTGAATGCCCACTGGGCCAGTGTAATCCACTTCCCACAATGCAGACACCCTCACATATGCTTCTACAGACATCTCCAAGAATGCATGGATCATGCAATCACAAATGGAACCATGACCCTCTCCACCAAGGGCAGGCGTCCTGTCTGGTGGACCCCAGCATTGAACAACTTGTATAACAACAGATGGTAGCTACTGCACGGCAGAGCATACTTCCATAGAGCTACGGCATCTCTCATCAGCAGTAGTAGTCAGATGGATTTTGTCGTACAAACATGCAAGGCCAACAATGAGAGGGACATCGCTATGGTCACTACAGATAACCACAAGGCCTTCCTCTGCTATGTTACACACCTGGGTGGGAACCCTCAGTTGTGTTCACAGTTAGTTCACAGTGACATATGCTACACTGAACACACAGATAATGCCAACAGTCTGGCAGACAGGTTCAGTGCAGGTTTCTACACTCCCTCACCCACACATGTGGAATTACTTATCCCAGCTGACTGTAAACTCCCTGTCATCTCGGATGTCCGGCTGGGAACCACCCTCAGGGAGCTGTAAACACAGCAGCAATGGGATCCAACGGTATTGCAGGTTGCATGCTACGTGAACTGCAGGAGGAGCTACACATGCACATTACATGCTATTCAGCCATAGCCTTACTACAGCATATGTACCTGGACACTGGCATACAGCAACAGTAGTCCCACTCCACACAGGAGGCACCTCTACAGACCCTGGTAACTACTGCCCCATACACTTAACCAACCTGGTTTGCAACGCTATGGAAAGGATCATTATGGTACCCATACACAGAGACATTGGGGACTTAGACACTTGATCCCACCCGGTTTGCCTTTGTAGAGGGCAGATCCTGCCTTATGAACCTGGTTGACCTTTTCAAATCAGTCACTATAGCCATTGCTGAGGGCATAGCGGTCCATACAGCCTACCTGGACTTACCTACAACATTCGACACAATACCGCACTCTGCCATCATAGACATGATCAACAGCTAACATGTAAATCCATATGTTACATGATGGGTTGCAAACCAGCTAATGGATAGAAACCCTATAGTCAACCTCACTGGTGCCATGTCAGACTCAGAGCCAGTCACATGTGGTGTCCCACAGGGCTCTGTCCTGGGACTACTCATGTTCGGCATATCATTCTCAGATGTGGAAGCAGACATGGGAGGGTAGTGGCTGACAATGTTCAAAGATGACTGCATACTAGGCGCCATAGGCAATACACCTGCTGACACATACATCCTACTGACAGGCCTCACGGACACCAACAACTGGTGGCGGAGTCATGGCCTGACACTGCATGCCACGTAATGTATACTCATACCCTTTTGGATGGACAAGGTACCTACATATTATCACATAGACAATAACCAACTGAGTACAGACAAAGTAATCGGAGACCTGGTGACACTGTGCAATGCTGACCTCTCATTTGACACCCACGTTGCCGAAGCAGTTGGATGGAGTTCCTACCTTGCCCACCTTATCATGAAGGGATTCACATCCACATCAAAAGGGGTCATTGTACCCTTATACTCCTCCCTTATCAGGCCCATGACTGTGTACTATGCCCCATTTGGTATGTACCTCACCTGGCACTTGCAACAGCTAGGTTGACCCCATGAGTACATCACCAGGTGGATCAAGGGTCTGCAACAACTATCATATGCTGCCAAACTAACGTAACTCATGCTCTATTCCATAGCATACTGCCTACGTAGGGGTGATCTGTGCCTGATGTAGTAGGCCATGTCCAATCTGGTAGTGATGGACATGTTCCACCTCATACAATCAAAATCCATCAGAAGCACGACAGCTACGGATTTAAACCTCCACACACATATGAATAGGACATACTGTAGGGACAGATCCATCACTAAGAGGCTTCCCATACTGTGGAACAGGATCCCAGTTCATGTTAGGCAGAGATCCTCACTGACACTCTTCATGTGCATTCTTGACAAGTGGATGGGAGATCATAGGTTTACAGCAGGGGTCTTCTCTGTGTCACTACTAGACAGAGGCACAGTACACTAATGCTATTATGTAAGGGGGGTCTTCACTGTGTCACTACTATACAGAGGTGCAGGTTTCTAAATCTATTCTATACATTGTCTGCAGATAGCCTAGTACTATACTATGCCACTGTGAAACTATATCTGTCTATGTATTTCTACATCCCTCTCTATCTATGCATACACATATGCATATTATATATATATCTATATATCTATATCTATATATATATATATATATATATATATATATATATATACATACATATCTCGATATACATACATATATATATATATATATATATATATATATATATATATATATATATATATATATATATATATACTCCTTTTTAGGTCCACATATGTATACACACAGTAACGTACTGCTGAACACCCATTACTGTACCACCTACTTGTACATTGCACTACAACCTACATTACTATATGCACATAGCTACCATCACATACATATGTATGTGGAGCCTTCAGTGACAGTTTCAGTATGTCCCTGTCCCTATGCACATCCTCATATACATAGATACAGACCAATAACACATCCAGAGGGTTCACAGTATGTAGAGTATTATAGTAGTACTTTACATTACCTGTGTTTGTTGCAGCTGTTTGTGTAGGCTTGCAGTTGCTTGGCCTGCTGTCTGCCTCTTTGCCTTGATGTTTCCGGTTTGTTATTTCTTTCTCTTTCTTTCTTTCTTTCTTTCTGTCTTTTTTTTTTTTTTTTTTTTGGTTTTCTCTCTCTCTCTCTCTTTCCCTCTCTCTCTCTACCTCCAGCGGGTGCAATGACAGTATTGCATGTGTGGACTGGGAGTACAGGATGCTTTTGTAGGTATCTGCACATGACCATGTGATGGCCTCTGCACCAATTGTTAGCCAGCATTTACTAATTGCATGCAGCCTGTTGTGTAGTGATTGCAGTTCTCACTGTGATTACAGGCCTGTGCTATAAAAAGGTCTGTTAGGTAGGTGTAGCCCTTTCAGATTATCAGGGTGGGGACCATGCTGGTTTGCTGTGAACACTGTTCTGTGAGTGTAAGGGTTGGTATGTCTCTCATATTTCAGGCTGTGTTGTAGACACTGCAATGCATGTGATTCTGTAAGCTACTGTTAGTACATTTGGCAGGGTGTCAGTGGGGCACAGTTGACATTTGTTTTCACATCAGGGACATCCCTGTATCTCAGTCACAGTTGCTATGTCTGCACTCTTAACTATTCAACTATGGCTGTGTTTATCCTGCTCTGAGTATGTGTGTGGCTTGCCAGATGCTACTGTGACATTATTACCTAGTAGTTACCAACTAGCATGACTGTTTCTCAGCACACAGTACTATTTTACAAATCCACTAGTTTTGACAGTAAATATACATGACATGCTTTGTGTGCTAGACTTGTATATTCCCTTTAAATTAATTCCTACTATTTTATGATATATTTCTTTCAGCACAATGTTCTTGTATAGCACTCATGGCTTAGTGGTAAGTCATGCAGACTAGTGTTTCCAAGGTCCTGGTTTCGAGACTGTCATTCAGAGTGACTAAGGCACTTTTAAGCAGTTGTAAGCGGGTTAGTGTTGGTTTGCGCGGAGGTCACGCATGCGCACTGCCGATTAGCTTTGCGCACACCCGCTTACTACTGCTTAAAAGTGCTTACTCTCGCGCACACCCGTGCTATTTTCTTTGAAAGAAAAGAAAATGGGGAGATAGGAAAGTGGTGAAAAAGGGGTCACAAAGAGGGTAGGACAGTAGGGAAACAAGCTCAGGTTTTGCAGAAGGGATGTAGGTAAGGCCCACAGCTGCCCATTTCTTCATCAGCAACAGCTGTGCATATGTTTGTAATTTGGTGTGACATTTGAAACCTTCCACCCCTGAGAGAGGTGTAAGGACAACAATAATACTTGTTGTACAGCCAATTGTAATTGACAGTTTACATGTCCAGCTGACATGTGTGCAAAATGGGCAGCTATGTATGGGGCGTAATTTTTTTGTGGGTACAGAGTCCCCTTTTTTTTTTTTTTCAGGTGAGAGTGGTATGTCAGGTACAGGAAGTCGGTATAGCTGGGGAGGTAGGTTGGGTAGGTTAACAGACAAGACAAACAAGACGCATACAGTGGCAGTGTATGACACATGTGGGGGGGGGTTACACAATTGACGGGGACGGATGTTTGGATATCTCGAGCCCATGAGCCCACAGATGGCAACAGTGGAACTGAGATCCCCACCCATGGGCAGTTGCCACTTTGCCTTCACTGCCCAGGACAGGGCTGTGCTGGGGGCTGTGTAGGCCGGGCAGCAGGCATGCCTGTGAGTTGTGCCACCCGTGCCTCAAGCTGGCATAGGGGCCCAAGCACAGCGTGCCGGATCTCCCTACGCACCTCAGTCCAGACACTATGGAGGGTGAGTGGATGTTCTCCTCCAGCCACGCTTGCAGAGGGGGGACGAGCCCCATCCCCTGCAGTGCTTCCACCCACAGGTGGCACAGGGCCACCGGAGGAGGGTCCAGCCTGGGCACTACTGCCAGGTGCACTCGCCAACTGATGTGGGAGAGGTGGGTCCGCTGGAACCCGCCTTCCCTGTCGTCCTATGTTTTGCATTATGTTATGACAGTTTGGGTTAGTAACGTACAATACCATTCACAATTAGTTGTAACAGCATGCATTAGTATTCCCATTAACCAAACACCCATATATTCAAGCCATTGAACAGCAAGCATAACACATGCATAATTTGAACAGCAATACACAATCCAACAACATGCAGGGTTGACTGATGGCAACAGGCCATCAGGTTTGGATGTATGTACAGGGCAGATGCATCAACGTACATGCAAATATGTATGAACCAACAGGACAAATGTCCAGGGGTGTTAATTGTGATTGCACATACCAATTTCACGTGGAATGGATTATATGTGGTTATAGGGTAGGGTGAAGAAATATTTAATTAACAACTTCAAATACCAATACATATGCTGTACATTTCTACTAGCTGCAGATATATACACACTACAGTTCTGCCTACAGTTTCCTATGTGATAACTACTTCAGGTTGGTGATAGGAATGTTACTGCTACATCAATATACATTTCATTTTTATTCATACACATTCATATCTGGCTCTGTTCAGCTACATCATCCCGCTACATTTGCTTTATATAGCTATAGACAACTGTGGATGTTTGGTATTTCACACAACCATACTATCTGCATATTGCAGACTGAGAGCAACATATCCAGATTTTGGGACACACATTCCAGCTGCAGTACTGTTTTCAACACATGTTACTGTTTGGTTCTGCCTGTCACATTCATTTCATTCTGTACTGACTGCAGTATACTTTATTCAGGAGTTATTACTACTTTATTGGTGGATTCATACCTCTTTCTCACACTCTCTCACTTGTTTTATTTTTACAATTCAGGATGGTACTTAATTCTAGGCTTTATTGACATGTTTTACCTGTAGTTATAACAATCCTTTCCAACAGTCTCACTTATGTCATGTTTCTGAATTTCAACAGGGATATATTTCACACATGTGTTTTACTCAGCTTCTGCAGCTGTACTTTTCAGCCTGCTGCAGGTTATGTACTATTATATTACAGGTGGGACATCTTTATTTCAGACTTGTTTCATTTTTATGTTTGGATTACAGGCTGCATCACACTTTTGTAATCAAGCAATACTTGCAAATCCTCTTACACTGTTACTTGCACATTTTATTAATTAGTGACTACACTGCACTCTTTTGCTAACTGTCATACTTATATATTTATTTACAGTTACAGGGAGAGAATTACTGACCTGCCTGGTGGCGCAACCGCACCAGCCTATCGCCATAGGCTTGATGGTTAGCAGAACGGACACCTGCAGCTGTAATATAAATAAAGTAGTATTGGAATACACATCTCCATAATATCAGCTAGGTTAAATTCTTACATAAATAATTACATGTAACTTACTCAGTAGTGGGGCGTTGGGCATTTGCTGGGCCTCCTGGATCCAACGGTTCAGTTGGTCTTGCTTCCGTCTCTTCAGATCCGCATGGTGGTGACAGACCTGCTCACCAGTCCTTGGTATTCCTGTGGCACTGGTGAGATCATGTGCCAACCGGTCCCACGCCTCAGCCCTATATGCTCCCCACAGGACCTGGCCCTGCATGAGTTGGGCCTCACGATTATGGACGAGGAGCCAAACCATATATTTGGACTCCTCAACACCCCACCTCTGAGCTCGGAAGCAACTACCCTCTCCTACACCTGACATCCTGGCTGCAAGTCGGTTCTACAATCAGTTATGCTGTGTATTCCTGCCTATGGGGCTTATATATGCCATTTTTCCCGCACTTATCTGTGATTGGCCATTTTGGAATTGTATCAGCTTCACAAAACCTGCTTTGTCATGCTCCTATTTCTATTCATTCCTATATATATGCTATTACTCCATTTCTAAGTGCAACTGTCATGGCTTAGTGGTTCAGTACTTTGACTATGGTGCATGGTATCCTGGGTTCAAACCTGGCCATTGCTTTTTATATTTTATGACTGTCTACACAGGCTAGGAGATGTGTCTGTGTAAAGGCAGTTTTGATACAGCTTGCTCAACGTTGCCCGTCGGTTAGCTTGTTGTCGCGGTGCGCAGCTCCGCGCAAACGGATCACGCTGGTTTACATGTGGTTTGACTGGCAGCACGCACATTACGCTCAAGTCAGCTACAGGCACACAGTTTCAGCGTGTTAAAAATGCTGCTCAATCCTGGGCACTCATTTTACACCTATTAAACCACTGCTCACCTATGGGCACTCATTTTACACCTGTTAAAACACTGCTCACCTACAAGCAGATATCCTCAACTTGTTAGACTGTAGCTCAGCTATGGGCACATCTCACATTTTTTTTTTTTTTTATCTCACATTTCTTCAAAATACATGGCCCATTTCATTACATTTTACAGGACATATAATTTTATATATGTACATATGTGTCAGGGACTTGTTTCGTGCTTATTTCACTAAAAATAAAAATTGATGTTGTGGGGGCTCGAACCATGACTGCCTCCTCTTCAGCCGACGTCTCTACCACTACGCTATTGCTTCTTGGCTTACTTTGCATATTTAGTTCTTATATGCTTTTCCACTGACTGCTAACTGTGGCTAAGCACTGGGCACGCCCACGCAAACGAGCGCACTCACGGGCAAACATCTTTACAACTTATAAAAAAAAATATTAGATGTTCATTTCTACATTTTATGTTCATAGTCTGTAGGGGCATGTGTTGTGTTGTGTTTATTCACATTTACATGGACTCTGTCATGGGGGTTTACTTTCGGGACTTTTACTCTTCTGGGGGTATGTCCGTTTGCAGGGCTCGCCCTACAGACACGCCCCATACTATCTTACACGGACCGTGTTAGCCTTAGGTGTGATTCAGCATGCCCTCATGCATATGCATGACATGCTGATGTCACACCGTTTAACTGCAGCCTCCATGTAAGCCTTGTAACTTTTACATGGAGGCTTCGTGAATCCTGCCCTATATCCCTAAATGTGAAAAAATACATGTTCATACCTTACAAATCCTTAGTTTCCCTTATTCACTTACTTAAGTCTATCAATTTCTCTCCCCTGCCTTTCTCTCAAACTATACCATACGCCTGCTTTTCTCTCACTTCATATTGCAATTTCTGTTTGCATTATATTAACTTACATTTAATATCTCTACAAACTGGCTAAAATTTCTCTGACTATTAAACCATTGTCATATAACTTGTATCTATCCTTAACCAATGTTTTCATATTATATCTAAATTGGTATAATTATTTATACTCTAGATGTTTTGGTATTATTTTGAAGATTGTAAAATCATTGTTCTTAAAATGTTTTGCAATATTTTGGAGCTTTTCTTGCTGAAAATGGGTTCCTAATAAATAAGTAAAACATATGCAGAAGCGTGTAATTAGCAATATAAATAACACCAAATATCTCTCAAGATGTTCAACTTATAGTACAAATATCAAGCATAATTTCCTTCTAGAACATGTTTCACCTGATGCTATGCAATAGTTTTAAGTCACTTGTTTTTTGAAGTAATAAGTACATCTGGAAATATTGCTTATTTGTCATAATGGGTCTATATTATAATCTCGAAGTTAAGGAACATCAAATGCAATATGGTTGACACCATATCATCGAAGTTCCGTAACTTCAAAAATAAAATAAAAAAAAAAAATTAAAAGTTCAAATACTTGCCCTAATGGGTTTAAGCATGGGGGCAAATCCCCCTGCACCTCCCACACCCACCGCTACTTTAATATATCAACTCCAAGATCGCACTTTAATGTAGTATGGTGCTGAAAGGGAAGATTTCCCTTTCCTGCACTGTAGCGTGATCTCGGAGTTGGTATATTTAAGTAGTGGGGGGTGCAGGAGGGCTTGCCCCCCTGCCTACACCCGTTAGTTTTTTTCTTTTTTTGTTTTGAATTTTGTTTTATTAAATTTTGATTGTTTAATGTATTGATGCATAAAGTTCGATGTTTATGCATTTGATCCATTAAACCGTTAAGATTATAATATAGACCCGTCATAATTACAAACAAATAACTAGTATCACCCCAGTATAATGTGGCATATAAAGATATTGATGATGAATTTTCCTGTTTCCCACCATTGCATTTCATGTCATACCTCTCAACAGCATGTAGATTTCTCATTTATGAAAATACGTACATAAATATTTAAACATGAATAATAAAAGGCAAACGTAGACTAATTTATCTAATGCAGAACATCCTAGATTACCAGTCTTTGTGTCATTTTGTTAACAACTCCTTGCCCTTCATAATACTACCTACTATTACCTGGCAAGTTACTCAGTTGAAGAGGTCAGATCCAAAACGGGCTGGATGCCATAAGGAGCGTTGGGTGTTAGCTGCAAGCATAAAAAATGTGCTATAGGCTTGAATGAGTTAACACCAGCAGTGTTCTGAGCTTTTTGGACTTCATATAAAACCTGTTGAGGAACAGCAAGTCAACATGGAAGGGTGTCCGATGAAGAGTGGTTATCTCACTGTGCACCTGCAAGTTTATGTGCAACACATGCAGAACTACAGATGGGTCAACCAAAATAAACGATTTTTGCTCTGTTGACATGCTGCAGTCACTTTCTCTCATAAAATATTTAGTGAAGTAAAACAACTGTGCCTTTGTACCACTGCAATGTAAGCAAAAAATGCTTTTCTTTTAGCAGAAGTCAGCACTCATCATAGCAAACAGCTTCTATGTACAACTTAAATAGCTCTTTGCTATCTCACACACTGACTGCCATTTAAGTATTTAAGCAGATGTGATCAAGTAATGAAAGCTGTTTAAACGCTTTCTAGGAATGCTTGTTTATCCAGCTATGGAGTGATAAGCACATTGTCAAAGCCATCGATTGTGCCTCTTAATTGCATGCACCTATGTCAGCTGCATACTTTGACCTTCAATTATTATGGCTCTGAACACATGCATGTGGTAAGGCATTCTCTTTTATTTTCTCTTCCTTTTGCAGATCTGTTTGCTGCCCTGCATAGGAGTGGTGTCAGTCAACTCAGCCTTCAATAGCCAGTGTCACAAAGTCCACTTCTCAGTGGGTGTAACAGAGGCCTCTCCATTAAATTTAACTTGGAGGGCTCATTTTTTGACTACAAGGTCACTTCTCCATAGGGAGTATATACTCTCCTTCGGAGAGTGGCATATAAAGGTCCCCTGTGGTGTTTTGCTTGCAGTTGTGAAGGTTGGTTCTATCACAGCAACCTCAACAATGATGATGTCTCACATCTGAGAGGTGACTCCTGGTCTATCCATTTGAACTGATAGACTAGCACGTCTTGAACATTGGACCATTGAAGTTGTAGTCTGCACATGATGTCAGCCATGGAGATGAATGATGCCTGTGTGAGCTGTCAGCTGTTCTGGTATGGCATTCTGCACATGGTGTCAGCCATGGAGGTGAATGATGCCTGTTTGATTTGGCAGCTGTTCTGGTCTGGCATTCTGCACATGGTGTCAGAAAAGGAGGTGAATGATGCCTGTGTAAGTTGGCCTCTGTTCTGGTCTGGCATCTGTCATGTTTATACTCTGCCCTTATACCCATCCTGATGTTCACCTGACTTATGTGTCATTTCACATACCTCGTTTGTTGTTCACTACATCACCAGGTATCCACCAACTGTCTGCCTCTGTCCAGCTACTGTTGTTCACACCTTTGCACTATACTGACCCTGTTTCTGCATTTTATTTCTTTTTTGTTCTATAACCTTCCTTTCTATTTGTATTGCCCTCATAGGTGTTCCTCACTACCTTCCTTAGCTACTCTATATCTTCTTTTATATAAAAAAATGAGATACACCTTTCTTCCCCTGGGTCTATGTTAAATGTTCGAACATCCAAAATGTTGAACATTACATGGTTGAGACCAAATGTTTGACATTTGGATGTTCAAACGTAAAAATAAAAAAAAGAAAACACAGAAAAAAACACTTTAACAGTGTAGGCAGGGGGGCAAGCCACCCCTGCACCCCTCACCCCCCTACTTTAATATACCAACTCCGAGACCGCACTTCAGTGCAGAAAAGGGAAATTCTCCATATCTGCACTGTATGGTGCCGTTGAAAGTCTATCTTCGAGCACTCAAAATTTTGAACGTTTGGTCTCGACCATGTAATGTTCGAAATTTTGAGCATTCGAAGATTTGACAGGTACCCCTTCCCCCTCACCTGACATTCTAGATGATTACATATGAAAAGCAGAAAGCTTCAATAGATAAAGCAGAGCCAGGTAAATTATATCAAAACAACAAAAGAACAGCTCAAAGGAAACACAAACAGCTATTTATTAAACAAAATAGATGTAATAAGCTTTTGCAAAAATGTTTTTTTCAATTTGTCTGACAGACAGAAAAACAAACTACTACTATTAACACCTGGATGCCTCCTGAACTTACTAGTTAGTGAAGGGCAAATACTGCAGGTATTTATTACTGTTTTGTTGCTGCCTACCTTGATTAGTTTGCATGTTAAATACTTTGGCCTGTCTCACTCTTAGTGAGTGATGGTTGAGGATTGTACCACAAGGTTTTTAAATTATTTTACCTGTGATGGATGTCCTTACAGTTGCATGAGAGGGCTAGGTTGGCTTTGTTTGGTGAAGTGTTTGTAACGTTTGTCCCTCTTTGCATTCACCTCCTGTAACCACTCCCTTTTTTCACATCCTGGAGGTCTCATGAGCACTATGCTTTTTTGAATCCCTCTCCAGATTGATGAGAGTTTCTGCAGTCTTATTCTCTGCTTAATGTGAGAAGTAAAGCTAAAGCACAGATTAAGCACATGCTATCTAATTTTGGGTAGCAAGAAGAGCCATTGGATGGTTATTTTCTCACCCCTATATAGCAACTTTGTAAAGGAGTTTGACTCTTAAGTCAGGCTTTTTTTTCTGGAGCCACATGGCATGCTATTGTATATATTTAATCTATCTGTACTGGTGGTAGAGAATTTTGCTTTGTTTGTGTGGTGTGAGTTAATGATACTGGAGTGATGATATAGCCTCTTCCAAACCTATGACATTCAAAGACTCCAGTGAAGCCATGAGGAGGGGAAGAGGTTGTGAATTCTAGCCTTACAGCATTAGACTATTCTTTTTATTCATTTCTTGAATGTTTACTTTTGTTTCAGCTTTCTTAGTCTAGATAACAAATCAAAGCTTGTTGCGATGGTTAAATGTCTACCCAGCAACAAGATGACCATTTGCTTTTTACCTGCTTTTGAAATGTTTAGGAACAGACAATGACAGAGGTATTAATTAGACCTCTCAACTGTCCCTGATTTTCAGGGACGTCCCTGATTTTGAGTTAAATATTAGCTCTGTCCCTATTAATCCCTCTTAACACTGGTACCCTTTGGACAAAAGGTGGCTAGTTATACTTAATAAATAATGACAATAATTAAGAACTAAACACATATTTTACTTCAGGAAATGTATATTAATTCATATTCTCCAATAATGTTAATGCCTCAAGTTAATAGAGCTAATATTGTAAAAGTGTCCCTGATTGTCCCTGATTTTTTCTGGATTTGTCCCTGATTCTGTTGAGATTTGTCCCTGATTGGTTGAGAGCTTACTGTTCAGTGGTTTTCTATTTGTTACATACGTTTTTAGATAGTTATCAGAAAGGCACAAGTGTCGTTCCTTAAATGTGTATGTTTCTTATAGCTTGATGGATGAAAATGTCAAGATGTAACAACAATCAGCCCTTTTAAAACTACGTTCTTCTGATATTGGCCTACTGCTAGGCAAAAAGGTTGGACTAATTATTACACATGGAGAGATGAGGTCACCACCTAGTAATGCCCCTTGATAAATAGTGTCAAGATGCTTATTAAAGAGAGAATAGCTGCTTTCTTGAGGTAACTCAGCTTAAATATAAATAGTATATCACCTTTTAAAAGAGTCAGTGAATTTACCTGATTAATCAGGTTATCGCACAATATGCCAGCCTTTCAGAAAAACTCACTTGTTAGGAAAGAAACATGTAAAGCTTTCAAGAGGTTGTTACTACACTACTGTATGATACGCTCATAAACGGAACCACAAAAGCAGGAGATAGCCTTGGTAGTGAATACCCAAAACCTTTATTGGGTGTTATGCTCATTTTTTTTTTTTTTGGTTTTGGGTATCTGCTCATAAGTCCAGAAGGAAGTGAGGAGACATCCTATTAATGATAAACTGTCTTCCAATCATTCAGCCTATGGTTAGGGTCTTACTGATTATGAGGCCGTATTGAATATAATATTTTACTTTTCCATTTTAGCCAGATATCTGGAGTAAATTTGAAGTAATTCCAATGCATCCACTGTGTTCAGCAAAAATAAGTATATTTTAAGCTTGCATTGCAGTTTTTTGAAATGTACTCTGCTTAATTGCTGCTCATTTTTGCTATTTTTATGCTGTGACTTTTTTTTCTGCACTTTCAATTTCTAGTATTTCTGTATTTCATAGCACAGGCTAGATTCAGATTTGCTGAATTTAAGCTGTTTGGTATTACTTAAGCACTAAGAACCGCCATCCTACATTGAGAAGGCCCTCCTGCACACTTGTGGCAGAAGCCTGTAGGCCAGGACCCATCTGAGTGGGGATTGCTGGAAAAAGGCTCAGTTTTGGGTTTTCCTATTGGCTAATTTGTCTTAAGACTGTTTAACTTTGCTTGTGCTTAAGCCCTGCATTTGTGCATTGTTGCATACCACACTGCTGGGTTTAGCACTGCCATGTACAGATGCAAACACTTAGAAACAAAATTTTCCCTTAGGATTTGCAAGAGAGCCCTCCTTAGCTCCACTGCCTCTCTGTACTCAACATGGATGCACATTGCTACATAGTAAGCAATTCAGTTGCACATTCTGAGGCACTGACACAGTCTTCCACACTTAGCCCTCCACAGAATATCCATATTTGTTAGTCTGACAAGCAAACCCTGGTCCATCTAGCACATTCCCACTAGTTACTACAATATATACCTACCATAATGGATGGAGAGTTTCCCACCATTTCTGCAGCCAATCGGATTGACATGGGTATTTAGTATACACAAGGCAATGTAGTAATTGCCTCATGTATACTGACAACCACTTGCTCCTAAATCAAACAAACACAGCATATGAGAAATGTAAAATATACCATGAAATTAAAATCAGTCCTCTCACATAACAATATGCAAGACATACAACAGGTTGTCAGCACACACAACTCCCTTCTCACAAAAGATAAGGTCAAGACACATAAACCCACATATGTGGAGGTACTCACTAAGAGCCTACCAAAAGACCAGAGACCTTCTAAGCATAAACAACATACACATACTGGTATACGAACAGAATCCACCACACACATAACAACACACCCCAAAACCTAATGTCATAGGTGATTCAATAGTGAGATACACAGATGTCCTCATCACCAGGTTGAACAAGGAGAAGGTTATGGTCAGCTGCTTGTCGGTGCCAGGATCTGTCAAATCATGCACTAAAGTCGGCCAGCAACAAGTACTGGTATGACTCTGTCATAGTATATGTTGATGTGAATGACTTGAAATGTACCTCTCTGAACTATATGAAGAGAGACATGACCGAACTCTCAGATTAAGTGTCCCAGGCAGATATGTTCCTAGCCTGAAGCAGCATTCTACCTTCACCTATGATGATACCACAATACAGACAAAAAATGATTGATTTCAATAATTGGCTTAGCTTCTGATGTCACTCCAGGGGGATCCAGTATCTGCCTGCCTGGGAAGACATAGTCGACAGTCCATGCTGCTTTGCCAAAGATGGCCTTCACCTGTTTTCTCAAGGCTTTCAGATACTGGCAAAGCTGCTTGCCTTCTCTACAGTGCCTTTTTTAGGCAATGTTCAAACAACAAAACTTCCGACATAAAGAAATCCACTAAAGACAAACTCAAGGTCATGCTGCTTAATGCTAGGAGCCTAAACAGTAAACTGCACTCCCTGGAAGCACTCCTCACCTTGGAAGATGGTTAAGTTTGTACAGTCACTGAAACTTGGCTCAAGGTCACTGACAGCACCCCAGCCATGCATGGTTATAATGCCTTTCACATGTTCAGACCCCTAAATGAGCATGAAAGAACCAGAGGTGGAAGTGTGTCCATCTTCATTAAATCTAAGTACACCTCAAGACTGGTGAAACTCCAAGTCCAATTAGCTATAGGTAAAATAGTCCTTCACATCATCTCTAACTACAGGTTCCCTATCATGAACCAGGAGAAACATACTGTCTACGTGGACTTGCTAGAGTCACTCAGCATGCAGCGGGGTACCACAAGGATCTGTGCTGGACCCTCTACTGTTTAGAATGTATTTTTCTGAAGACCAAAGATAGATGGACTGTGGCTTACCAAGTTTGCAGATGACTCTAAACTAGGTGCAATCACAGAGTCCTCAAATGATGTTAACATATTACAGAAAGGGCTGACACAGACAAATGATTGGTGCCAAACTCATGGACTACAACTTAACACAAAAAAAATGCCTCATTATCCCCTTTGGCAAAGACGTAGCCACTGCTAATTATGATATATATAGTTAGCACCCCCCTAAGCTCAAACTCAGTGGTGCGAGGCTTGGGAACACAGGTTGATAGCAATCTAAACTTTGATCACCATGTGTCTGTAGTTGTAACAAAAGCATTCTATATTGTGCATCTCATAAATAAGGGTATTGTATCCAATATGAGGGAGGTTATAGGTCTGCTGTACTCAGCCCTTATCAGACCACTAATTGAGTACAATTCTCCCTTCTGTATATACCTCACCAGACACCTGCAGCAACTGGAGAAACCAGAGAGGTTTCTAACCAAGAGAATCCAGGGCCTCCAAAACATGATATATATGGAAAGACTGAAAGCCCTGTCACTGTATTCTGTGTTATACAGGCTGATGATAGGCGATCTGTTACTGGCCTACAAAACAGTTTTGGACTCTGGTCTAATGCAAATACTCTCCATCCACAAATCAAATGGGACAAGAATAACTCACTCCAGGGATGGAAACCTAGCATGTGACATTAACAGAACATGCTGGAGAGACAAATTTATCTCCCAATGATTGCTGCTCCTCTGAAATACGCTTCCCCTCCTCAATGACCCTATTGAAGGGCAACCTTGACAAAGGATGGGTGACCATAAATTCACCCCAGGGGTGGCACCTATGTCCTTCATGGACAGGGGTAGTCAGTGCTGATCACAGAATCACTCTGCTAACAATGACCATCTAATTATGGTCAATAAGGGTACTCGGGTTATCACGCAGCTAGGCTTGTAAAGGCCCTAGGGTCATTAGCCTAGTAATCTCCTGTGAACCTATAAACTTATATAGGGTCTCACTATATGCTACTTATTATCATTATATAAGGCTGGGGTTATAGAACGGATGCAAGATTTCTGTTCTGTCAAGATCTTAAGTGTCTATTATGAGTCTAGATTAACAACACTTTTGTGTGGGCTAGCTAAATCCCATGTGGAAATGGGTCTATATTAGATACTCAAAGTTACTGAACTTCGAATACGATATGATCGACACCATATCATCAAAGTTCAGTAACATTGAATACCTAATAAAAAATTAAAACATGACAGGAAACACAACTACTTGCTGTAAGCAGGGGGGCAAGCCCCCCCCCTGCACCCCCCACACCCCCCACTACTTTAATATACTTAAATATACCCTGCTTACGACAGTTACTTTCTGTCCGTTTTTTTTTTTTTTTTTTTGTGGTTTCAAAATTCTTGTCTTGTTTCAGTTTCAAGGTTCTTCAGATATTAAAATCTGGCTGAAATTGTATGTTTTACCCTTTTATTTGTGCATGAACTTGTTTCCTGACAAAAAGGCTCCAGGACCTGATTGTCTACCGATATAATCTTATAAGCATTTTTATATATATATTTTTTATATTTCCCCATGCATTTTGCAAATGTAGAGATTGTTTAATTGTGCTTCCAAAACATTCATAAGGTTTGCTTCTTAAGTCAAACAAATTTTAATTAAGAAACAAACAAACTGGGAATGATCCACTGCATTACTGCATTAGCTAAATTGATCAATAAGGTAATTTTAGAGAAGACAAATACATTATTTCATCCTGATCAAAGTGGGCTTATCCCAGCAAAAACATGACCACTCTGAATCATATTTTAATAGCTATCATCTTTTTGTTTTAGGAACAAGCAGTGTAAATTTCATTATGACACTGCTTTGTATGCATTAGATTTTTCTAATATGGGGGGTTTCAATTCACTTAGTAGAGACGTGTATTTGCTTCAATACCTGGAGATTCTATCTCTGTCATTAAACGTAATTCAAGCTTTCTTCTCTCAGTCAACATTTTTATACATGTGAATGGATTAGAGTGTAAATTAATTATTCAGTCAAGTTGAGTCTGTCAAGATTGCTGTTTCTTCCAATATTATTTCCTTTTGCAATTAACTTTTGCCTTAAATTTTATTCCATCATTATTGCAATTAACTTTGTCTTAAATTTTATTCCATCTTACTCTGACATCTTATCTATTCAAGAAAATGCCTTAGCAATTAAATTAATAGCTTAAGCTGATGGTTTAATGCCTTCTGTTTCTTCTGCAAATAATAATGTTTTTTTAAGCTGGACATATTCTTTAGTCAGTAATCAAATAACTTCTGCTCAGATGATGAATTTATTTCTGCAGATGAATAGTATTTCTTTAAAATGGTCTGATCGTAGAGTATTATTTGGAGACAAGGTCAATTATTTTAAACGTATACTACATCTGAATTTTCTTTACAAAATGCGCTAATTGCTCCAGGATTTAGTAGGAATAGCAAGATAAGAATGGTATGAAAAAATGTTTTAGAGGAACTTATCCACTTATTCACTGAAATAATGATCATGACGCCAAATAAAGTTTGTTAAAGGATTAATTACATTGACATGCCCACTTTTATACAGATGTAGTTAAATAACTAAGCAGAATTCTGAAACAGAAGCATGTTTAAGAGCATATGTCAATGTAGATTCTCAACTTGGTTTGAGTTAATAACTTAAATATTTCAAAGGAACCCTATATGTAAGCTATCCAAAAAAATCATTCTTAAAAGTAATTATCTACACAGTGAAACTAGGTTCTCTTGGAAGGTGATTCCCCTTTCCTCCTGTTTACAACCAGCAGTTAGATGGAGGCAAGATTAGTGAACAGAAACTAAAAATCACTTTTAAGACGATTTATGTATGTATGCATGTGTACACACACACACACACACACACACATATATATATACATATATATATATATATATATATATATATATATATATATATATATGGTTCCACTTGAAATCATCGAATTACCATTTCATCGAATTGCAAATCATCGAGACCAAATTGTCGAAAACTCATTTCATCGAAAACTCATATCATCGAATCTCAAATCATCGAAATCTATAAAGCAACTACAAATAACATCCCAGACACTGTTTATTATGTTTATGCAGGGGGGCAAGCCCCCCTGCACCCCCCATGTGGGGGCTCTGCCCCCACATCCCCCGTAATAAAATATACCAACTCCAAGGTTGCACTACAGTGGGGTTAGGAAATAACCTCTTTCCCCCACTGTAGTGCAACCTTGGAGTTGGTATATGTTTTATGGGGGGTGTGGGGGGCAGTAAAAACTTTGTGGAGTGTTATTTGTAGTTGCTTTATAGATTTCGATGATTTGAGATTCGATGATATGAGTTTTCGATGAAATGAGTTTTCGACGATTTGGTCTCGATGATTTGCAATTCGATGAAATGGTAATTCGATGATTTCAAGTGGAACCATATATATATATATATATATATATATATATATATATATATATATATATATATATATATATATATATATATATATATATCACACCTCTCAACTGTAGAGATTTTTGCAGAATGTCCAGATTTTTGCCTCATATTTTTTGGTCTATTTTTCATAAAATTGTGGTTTTCTGACAAATCATTTAAGACTAAAGTTAGAAAATAATGACAGGCATTTAGATTTTGGGCTTCATACTCTTCATAAAATGCATGTAAATGCAAAATCTTTTATTGTATCAACTTTCTAAGTTTGTAAGAGCAATATTTAAAATTGACCCTATTTGTGTATTTGTGGGCCTTTGTCCCACTTTTATGTATGTCTTTGTCCAGATTTCTTGCTCTAAGAGGTTGAGAGGTATGATATATATATATATATATATATATATATATATATATATATATATATATATATATATATATATATATATATATATATATATATATATATATATCTATATATATATATATATATATATATCAGCACAGACTAAAAGCACTGTGCCAGAGAGGATAAATGTGTAACTGCCCACAGAATAAGCACAAGTCACGATTTAATAAAAATATGAGTGCAGTCCACAAACTCGGCAACAAATAAATAACCACTGTCATAAAACGTAAAAGAAAACTACGTTTGTTCAGATATGACAAGCGCTTTCACTAAATACCTCATTAATTCATGCATTTGGGGCATTTCTAATTTTTCTTAACCACACCCCTTGTGACTGATACAAGCACCAATGTCACCTTGAGGTCCTCCTGTGCTCACTCTTGTGCATGAGCATTCCCCAAACATATACAGAGAGAGATAACTTTACTAGTTGTAAACTCCAAGTCAAAATCATTCGTTCCTGGCTTATTTTTGTTACCTACAAGCCTCTACCCGCAAGTGTGAGTCAGATCCTGGACCATTGATCCCTGTCTCTAGTATGGCTGATGCTATAACTGTTTATTTCTCACCCTATGCAACCAATTTCCTCCAGTACCAGAGCCATTATTTCAGTTGGGACTATTTCTGTTTTAGTCAGAACTCATTCCTCAGTGACTCAGAGCTAAACATGGGTATAATGTTTTCATCAGTATCTGAGCAGCAAACTTGAAAGTTCATATCCTTACTGTGGCTCATGGTGATCAAGCTGCATTTATGAAAGGAAGAGCCATGTGGGATAACAGTTTAAGGATGGAGATTTAGGTGAAGATACAAGTCAGGAAGCAAGTGATCTCAGTTTCATATCAGTGGATGCTGAGAAGGCATTTAATTGTGATAAGTAGTATCATGTGTTTAGTATTCTCAAATAATTTAACCTCCTTGATTGTCTCGTTGAAGCCCTTAGCAATATCTACATGACATTATCTATGTCTGTGCAGATTGACACATATCTTAGAATCAACAGCAATCTCCTAATGTTTTCCTTGGGGCTTTTCACTGGTACTTATCCTCTTTATCTTGACTTTGGAAACCCTTATGGCACCATTTCTGAAAATTTTGAGCACCAAGCCCTGGTGATGATATTTGGAGATGGCTGCATAGATGACATTGTTTTATTTGTGTATGGACATGTTCTTTTACTTAAACAAACAGAAGCTACTAGCCTTAAAGTATGGTGTGCAGTTAGCCAGAAAAAAAGATTAACTCTGCCATACCATTAGTTACCTCTGTCACTTTGCACCATTGCAACTGTTTAAGGAAGAGTACAATTTTATATGGGAAATCCTCAGTTTTAAGGGCTTGATGATCTATATAATTTGTTCCCATGTTGATGTTAAAAACCTTAATGGTGTCACAAACCCACAAAATGATAATTTCTTAAACTCTCCCACTTGGAAAACTTCCACATAATTATGTGTCTAAGCTGAATCCATATGCCCTATAACTCCTGGGATTTAAGTTTTAGAAAACAGGTTAAGTTTTAGAACAGGCAAAATGGATACATTGTCATCAAGACCTGGCAAGACTCTAGCATTCAGTTTAAATTTCCAGATTTTAATTACGATCTGGATTCGTCTTAGATATGTAATTAATTAAGTGGAAGTTTTCCAAGTGGGTGATTTTAAGGAACTATCATTTTATGGTTTTATGACAGTCTGATCATTCTTATATTTTTAAACCTTGGTATGATGCTTTTTCGTCATGGAAAGGGAGGGATAAATACCATAACGTCCTGGCGTTGCTATTTTATCTACTTTTTATCCAAATTTATTTGTTTTAAAACAAACATTGTTTTTAAAAGCCACTGCACATTTAAATATATTGCATTTTTATAAGCTTCAACATCACTGTTTTAGAACACTTTGTAACTAGTACCACAGGAAATTGCTAATAGTTGCTAATAGTAATTAGTTGCTTTTCTGTGATATGACTTAAAAGTTACAAGGAAAGGTTTTAAGCAATAGTGCAATATAATACTATGCCGATCAAAATATTGCATTTTTTCAAGTTTTAAACACTACTGTTTTAGATAGTTTTGCATTTAGTTCCACAGGAATGTTAATACTGTTATTTTCTTTTAAAATACTACTTAGCCCTTTAAAGTTATATGAAGGGGGTTCAAGCAGCAATGCTATGTAATATACTAGCTGCTGTTTTAATTGATGTGAGTCTTAAATTGAAGGGTTGTATGTATATTTAAAGTTTGTTAGTTTTATAAGGTTTTATGGTTCTGAAAAAGTCCACAAAAAGTTCAGGGACAAAAGTGCTTAACTATTTGTACTTGGATTTCTTTTTGGATTTTACTGCCTCTTCATGTTCTGTGTATTTTATTAAATTTATTTTTTAAACTTTGGACTTTGGTAAACATTTTGTGAAGAGAACTCTTGTTGGATTACAAAGATATTTTTACTGTCACTTTGACTCAGTACACACAGTATTATGAAAATAATGATGCATCTTCCTATTATCAGGCTTTCATTTTAATTTATGCTTGAACACTATGACTTTATTATGTCTGTTGAGTTTATATTCTGAGAAGCTAAAGCTTAGCTTTTCAAATTGTGTGCTTGATTGTTATGACTTTATTATGTCTGTCTAGTTTTTCATTCTGTTAACCATGTGCATCTGGAACTTTTCTCCCCAGGCCTCCACTGAAAATGGGTACCTCATGACCCAGTCAGACTTTCCCGGTAAACAAATGCCAATAAATAAATAAATTCATTTGACTACTCTGTGACTTAGAGCAATTAATTGGCCATATAATGATCACATATTGCTTTTAAAAAGGAACACTTGTCTCCAGTGGGCTCACATAGTCAACAATAAAACTAAAAGAAATATATACATAGTAGTAATACAGTTTCTATTCTGACTGTCAGTGATAGGCCCAAGCCAATATGGCTGTCAGAGGTAGAAGACATGGTTGTCTTTTTTGTGAAAAACTTCCAACTAATGAGTACTGTAACTGGGACTTCCTTGCTGGGTATTTCTGGTTAATCAGTGTAAATGCATAAATATAAACAAACAAATATATAATACATTGAACCTCTAGCCAACCTATAAAAGTACCTGCTCTCATTAAAAGGCGCGGGTCCCCTAACTTGGCAGTAAATGTGCTCATGTTCTCTGATGACTATGTGTTATTTTCAAGAAACTCCATGCTGCTACTATTTCTTTCTTTCTGGTTTTAATGCTAATGCCTCAGAAATGGGCATTGTTAGTCTGCCATCAATACCAGGTGATGTGGCTGAGCTTCTCAATGTTCTCCTCGGTATAACCTTATTAAGACCCTATGAACCTATTGTCAAGTAACATGGCTATCAAGATCTACAAAAATACCACACCTCCTTTTCCATGTGACTAGAGTAATTCCACAAACCATAATATAAGTCATTGGCTGCACACTTCTGTACATAAAATGCACGAGATAAATGATTTCCCATGTGCCTCTCCTTCTGGAGGCCAATGCATGACAGACAGTGTGATGGCATTTTCTTGGAGAATCAGCTCGTTACGTTTTCCCTCTTGGGTGTATTAAATAACATGATTGTGGGGAATCTATTGTTGATGAAGATTCAAACGCCATCAATTCAGTTCATATTGGATGACAAGTAAAGGAAGAAACCCAAGGCAAAAACATAGGATCCTAATACAAAAATGGATTACTGAGTCCAGAGAATCTAAATGTACTTGTGTTAGCCTCTGCACATCAATATATCTTTACAGTGCAACATTCTCTCCTTCTTTTAACTGATATTGAATCTACTATGCAGAATTTGCTTGTAGCGTTGGTTAGGGAAAGCAACTTTAGATTCTCAAACTTAATACAAACCATTCAGTTTATGGAGGTCTTTTGCTCTTCTGAATATCTACATTACATATTAAAGACAGATTGCATATACTGATGTAGATACCTTCAGCTACAGCATGACTGCATGCCCAGTAGGATAAAGGGTAATTTTAAGAATATGCTCCATTTGATTTGGAAGGCATCTAACTCCTCATTTATTAGAACCACATTAATCTCTGTCTCTATCTATCTGTATCTATATCTATATATATGTAGATCTACAGTAATATGGTTACCATTCCTCCAATACTACTACAGCTGGATCTTGAATGGAATACCATCCCCAACATCACAGAACAAAGATATCTTAGTCTAACCTTTGACCTTTCCCTTTCCTTTTCTAAACATACTGACAATATGATCAATAAAGTCATGGCCTAATTTAAATTGTGTTACGAGATCACAGTTTTGTTCTCTCCAATCACTCGTCTAGCAAATGTCAAAAAAGCATTCTAATGCACAAACTTGAATATTGCCTCCCATTTCCTGTGCAACATTCAGTCCTCAATACCCAAAGAATGCAGGATGCAGACAACATAAATCTCCAGATTTGTCCTTTTAGCGGACCCTATGATGCACCATTGCAAGTTGCTTGAAAATGCTACATGGTTATGTGTTCCTAGCAGGGCATTATATCTGTTTCACTCTCTCATTGCTAAGGTATTAAATAAGGGTTACTTCCCCTCTCCAGAATTAAAATCACAAGTATAAAATATCAACTATAAATTCAGAAACTCTCAAGCTAGTGATTTATGTCTGGCTCACCCACCCTTTAAAAGTATGGTGAGTGAAAATGCCTTTGCAAGCTTAAAACCAGCTACCTGGAATGACTTGTTCATGTTAAAAGCCAATAAAATATGAATCAATTTAAGGATGCATTTAAAGAACTTCTGCAGGCAGAATCTAGATGCAGTTGTTATCAAGACAATGGTTAATGCTCTCATTTTGATACAAATGCAGCATTGTAGAAGCCAGCTGTACTACAGTTAAAACATGGTTTACTATCAAAATCTTGAACGTCAAAATACGTTTTGTACACAGAGACCGAAAAAAATTCTGAATTCCTGAATGCTAATTAGGTAAACATGTTGAAACACATCAATTTGAAATGATTAAACCAGCAGCTTCAACATTTCTGAAGGTTTACCTGCTGACACTTACCTGCCTGATTCCCAGCAGTATGAACGTATGCAGCTCAGTACTGCACATCACTTTAATTCATGTTTTTGCAGGAGCAAGCCCCCCTGCACCCCCCACTCCCCCTGCAAATTATATATTCCAACTCCAAGATTGAACTACAGTGAGGAAAAGGGTAAATTTTCATATCTTCATTATACCATGATCTCTTTCATAACATCAAACTTATATGAGAAAATGCACAGTGGCATTCCCTAAAGGGCTTTTGTAGAACTGCAGTTCGGCAATATGGGAATTAGTCAACACAGATTTGACATTTCTGTGTTCACCTAACTGCACTTCTACGTTTTGATAGTAAACATTAAAACATTATATTGGATGCTATTCTGTGCCACTTTTATCTCCTCAAACAATATTGAGATGTCACAAATTGTACAAATGTATTACTATGTTGCTGTATTTTACTGCATGTTTACCGATTTTACATATGCTTCTATGTTAATCCAGACTTTTATCTACATTTAAATGCTACATTATTAGCTATTTTACAAATATATCTGCATATGCTTACCTAATTTAAATTTAATTCTTAAAATAGTCTATATTCTACTCATTGTGCTGAGGTTGTGACTGAAAATTGTCATCAAACAAGTCCACCTGAACACATGATGAATAGTAAATAAATAAATAAATACATGTAGTTCTTGTAAATGGGTAATAACTGGTTCCAGTGAAAGGGGAATGTGTCTTTAAAACGTGTTCAGCAGCATGGAGTATGGGATCTTTGCCACAGGAGTTACTCAGGCAAATGCCCTTTTTTAGCCACTTAACAAGGATTATCAATTAATGAATGGAAGTGTCCCTGGGGGGCTAGTATAAAGAAGCTAGAACTTTAGAAGGAGAGAGCTCTGACATTCCCAAAAAGGAATGAGTGGCACTGAGTGTGCAATCTTATTTTGGGCTCACTTGTGGATTATATATTTTGTAGACTATAACTAGAAGAATCATCTGGAATATAAAAATGCCACTGGATCTTAGTCAAGACCTACAGCCTGTGACTTGTAAAAACACACTATTCCTGGAGAGTATGTGAGAGACGTTAACTAGTATTAATGAAAATAATGCATGGATACCATCCTAGTTAGTTAGACAGTGACTTGCCATTTTACTGATCTTAACAATATACTGCTTCCAAGTGCAAACCATATTTGATGACAAATTCATTACAGCACTTGTTCTCATCTCCTCTTGTTTCCCAGTAACTCCCAACAATGGAGCACTTACTTCAAAGATTCATAGAATTACAGTGAAGAAACTAACAAGGGGAGGGGTATGGTATATTTGATGGCATTTAATAATAAAAACATGGATGAGACAGATTTAATGGACTGTGGCAAACATGAAGAAAGAACTTTTGACCAGGGCTGAGATAACCTCTGCAGAACAAGAAATGACATTTTATCACTGGACTTTTTAATGCTGACAAACTGGTTAGAGCACTGGTGCATGTGTTAAAAATATCTCAAAACTTTGGCTACAACTTGATAGCAGCAATAAATTGCAAATGCTGAAAACCTAGCAGTAGACAGGTTTAAAACAGCCTTTGTTTATCAATGTAGAAAAATGAGTACTGTGAAGCGATCTCAGAAAACTCTGAGAAGCAGGTGACTTTCTGAAATTCTACTTAGATAATAATACAAACAACTGAACTGCCTGCTTTTAAGTCCAAAGCTGTAATAAGAAACACTGTTCACTGTGTGAAACAAAAAGCAAAAAACAATCCCTGGGATTCAGCAAGCTTTGCATGGTGTGCAGGAATAGCGCAGGAGCTGTTGGAGGCAATATGGCCGCTGAGAGATCCAGGAACAAGCTCCCGGGACGTGCACAATAGCTCCTGTATGGACACAGCTCCTGTATGCAAATTACCCCATTTGCAGGTGAAAACCATGCAAATGAGGTGAATTTGCGATCCAGGAAGCTGGCAGCCGGCTGTGCAGGACTAGTGTAGTCTCCAGAAATGTACTTGGTTAGTAACCAAGTACATTTCTGCAAACTACAAAATGGAGACATGACAGCTCCAAATAAAGGGTGTATATAAAATGTAAAGCATGCCAATGGCCAAATACATGGCCACTGGCATGGAAAACAGTTGCAAAAATAAAGAAAATAACTTTTTTTGGCCGATTTTGGTCGTTTAAATGTAGGGCAGAGGCGTGCAAATGGGATTGGCTGGAAAATACCAGAAAAATCCTGAAAAAAGCTTTCCCTGCAAAATCACAATTTTTGCCATTAAAGTCAATGGCAGGCAGAAGACAACAAGGCCAGTGAACAGTGGTTGCTAAGGGGGAAGGCTCCATGTCAGACTTGTAACTAGGCATTAGCAGGCAATCCTATGCAAATGGGGGAATGATACTGAATCCCAGATTCCCCCCCATGGCTAGCCTGCACCCAACCGTGTAGGCGGAGGAAGACCATGGTGCAAGCCTAAGAGCTAGCTGAGATCATAGAGGGGTGTGTCAGGCATACTGTAAACTTACTGGAGCCCTGTGGCTCAGGTTTGCCCTTTGCATTGCCTGAGCAGGTGTGCACAGTGTTTTAAAAAAAAGTAAACAAGGAAATAGCAGCTCCGTGCACATCTGAGCACTGTGTTTGCATGGAGCAGCCCTGGGCTTAAACAGGAAGGCAATGGGAAGGGAAAATAAGCAGTAGGAAGGTAATCAAGGAGAACTAGCACAGCTGGCATGTGAAATGTATCAGAATTGGCCAATTACACAGGCAGCAGCCCAGCCCAGACCAGCACACTACTATAAACTATGCAAACACCTTTACCTCTGTTTTTTCCCACAAACTCTACACCACCGGTGTACACAAGTGGGGAACTTTTACCTAACAAAAGCAACAACATGATAGAGGCTGCATTAGCTCTCATAAATCAACATGTGGATGAGGATGAGGGTGGTGAGGATGAGAATGCTGATGACCAACCCACAGTGAGGAGAAGGAGAAGAGTGTACAGACCCAGGGTAACCTACCAGGGGCTACATGAGCTGGAGATAGTGGAGTGCTATAGGGTGGACAGGGACCTCCTACAGCAAATTGTTGAGCTGTGCCGGCCATGCCTCATACACAAAACCAATGGAGGGGAACCCATCCCAGTGGATACCAAGGTATGTGTAGGCCTAAGAATACTAACCACAGGTACCTTCCAAAGGCCAACTGTGGATATGATGGGGATCTCACAGGCATCAGTATCCAGGGTACTCCACCAGTTCCTGGATGCCATGTCAGCACATGCCAGTGGGCACGTATATTTCCACAACACCCGCGAGGCATTGACCAGCAATATGCATCTTTTCCACCAAATAGCAGAATACCCTGAGGTAGTGGGTGCTATAGACTGCACACACATGCACATACACATCAAAGCACCACCCGGCGAGTGGGTTAGGGTCTACATCAACTGCAAGGGCTTCCCCTCCATCAACTACCAGGTCATGTGTGATGCCCAGGGCATTATAATGAATGTGTGTGCTGGCAGCCCTGGAAGCTATCACAACTCCCACATCTGGCATATGATGCAGCTGTACCAGAGATTTTCCAATGGGGCATCCCTTATGGCCATCTAGTGGGGGATGCTGGTTACGCACTGGAGCCGTGGCTGATAACACCCATCAGAAATGCACACACACCCAAATAAGAACTCCATAATGAGGCACAAGCAAAGACCAGAATCATAATAGATCATGTGTTTGGGATGCTCAAGTCATGGTTCCAGTGCCTGGACATATCCGGTGGAGCTTTGCAGTACTCACCAGCTACATGCACCCAAATTGTCATTGTATGTGCCATTCTACACAATGTGATCTTGTGGGAACAGCTGCAGTAGGAACAGCACGGGACAGGGCCACACAGCCCCCCACCATTGCCAAGGCCTGCACAGTCACAGAGTGACTTGATGGAGGAACCACCTGAGCCTGCCCTTGTAGGCAGAAGGAGGCATGCCCAGTATGCCTAGACCTTAGCAAAGAGGCAACACATAGCACATACACTGACATGGTAGGAACCTTAGGAATGACACCTCTCTTTGACTCGTACATACAGTAAAAGGGATGCCAAACACGACACTACCTGTGCTTAATCATGTATAGGGAGTGTACTACATGCATCCAACATAGTCAGCCCTGAAGCACCATCCTCAATACTGGCACAGCCACAAGGTAAGTCACTATCCCTATCAATTGCTGAATGGAGTAGTATGTTTAGTTACTTGTATCTATGGTATGGATGTAAGCATGCAAGCGAATCAGGTGGCTGAATGGGATGCCAGCAGATAGTAGACACATATAGTGGCAGCATGAAATCTGTAACAAATACTGGTGTCACCATAGTAGCCAGTACTGGACAAGGTAACAAAACCCACTGCAGGAAATGTGGTGGGCCAAATGTGTGTCCATAGGACACACACATGTCAGTCAGGGAGGCTCACATGCCCAACAACCATCTCAGCCAGCAGGATAGGCATAGACAAACACTAAGAAAGGCTGTGCTAAGGCCTCTGATTGATGGCTATGGAGAACAGCCCCCCACCAGACCTACACAGACAGACTACAACAGGTCAGACTTTGGGATGTTAGTTCCAAAGGGTAAGAAGTCTGAAACTGAAATGTAGGTCAATAAAACCTAAGAACTGTAGTACACTGATATGCCTCTAGTCTGCATGATAGGTCAGAATACAGAATGAAATGGAGTACCTGAAATACCAGTACAGTCATAGCAAATTTGTACAGTTGTCAGGTGTGCCCCCCACACAAGCCTATGTAGAAATGTAGTAACATGCATGTGTACGTATAATAACAGTGGCGCACAGATTACCTGAGCTGGCCAAAGCAGCAGGATAGATTGTAGCACATGTACAATATGCAGGGCTGTGTGTGTTAGGTTGGTGTGTGTTGTATATTGTGTGAGAGTGGTCAGCATGTAGGCATGGTGAGGCTTGTCCTGGTGGCCATTGGCCAGTACTGCTGATGACAAGGCCAAGTTCTCACAACTGCAGTGACAAACAGAATGCATCCCAGCAAAACACATTCCAGCAGTAAGCGATAGTGATTGTTTGGATGTAATAACTGTCACCATCTGAAAGATGAACGTGGCATGAATGTGGTCCCAGACATACAAACAGTACACAGGTGGAAGTACCCCAGACAGACAGTGTATAATATGTTACAGTCAAATGGACACACCTTTGCAATTGTACATACAGGTTAGCAGCACATTAGTTGGGTTTGTAGTATGGAATACCAATGTCGTCTGGCCAAACACTGGCAGACCACAAACGTGACAGGTATGAAGTACTGAGAAACTGCTGATGCCCCTGTACAAGCCAGCATAAGTGGAATGCTCCACTTATATCTGTGAGTCAGATGCAAGTGGCGTCCATAGCACACATGCACCCAGCTCACCCCACCATCACCCATATGTACCAGACAGGTCTTATCCCTGCTGTTGGGAATGAGCACAATATGACCCCCACCTCCGTATGGGAATAGCCATAGAATGCAACATGCTGAAGAGGTGTTCCATGCAGGTGTGTCCTTAGCTGTAAGCAGCACCCTGCCAGCATCCACACCACTGGATCAATAAGGACAGAAACTATTGAAATTAACACCTTGCACACCTACCGTGTCACCCCAGGGGAATATAGTGGCTTGCAGTCTGGGACTATAGGAGTGACACCATGCAATGACTTGCTACAGCTGGCCTGCATCACTACCAAATGCCCTACAGTCCTCTGCCAAAGGCCTGTGTCTCACCCATACTGCCAATGTATGTTATGTCATGGACTCCCAAATAACAACATAATACAGTCCACAGAATCCAAATGCAAGGCCATGTTGACAAATCCCAGTAACATGTCTACCATTTCCTACTGCATGAACTGTGGACAAACACCAAATTACTGCTGGTATGAAGTGATAACTATAGGAAACTTATCAGATAATGTTTGCATAATGTTTGGAAGAGGATAGAATAATGGGGGGGGGAGTAGGAGCATGGACTCCATGGAATGGACATGCTCCACCTCAGGAAATCCAAATCCCTTAGAGCCACACGCTTCAGGGACTTAAACCTCAGCAGAGAAATAAATAGGACATGCTGGAGGGACAGATTCATATCCAAGAGGCTCCCCTCACTCTGTAACAAAATCCCAATCCATGTTAGGCAGAGCCCCTCAATGACCCTCTTCAAGAGAAATCTTGACGAGTGGATGGGAGATCATAGGTTTACCCCGGGATCTCTTCTGTGTCCCTACTAGACAGAGGCACAGTAAACTAACCTTAAAAGGGCTATTTTCTATGACCTACTATACAGAGGCACAGTCAACTAATCTACAAGGGTGGTGAAAGCCAAACACACTCTGGCTAGGCTTATAAATGCCCTAGGGCAGATAGCCTAGTATCAACCTATGAACCTATGAGTGTGTGAAGTCTGAAACTCAGCCGTGTGCACATACTATCCCTGTCTGCAAACACAGGAATGGGTGGTGACAAACCTGCTTGTAAACCATAATGTGAAGGGGTAATGACCAGAAATATGACCCCCTGCCTCTGGGTAATCTATGTGAATCTGTACAGCTGTGTGGTATGGCCACAGCAGGATATAGCCATACTGTCACATTGATGGATGTACAAGCATGGGATCCTCAGCCACAACTGTACCAAGGTGCTGAACCATTTACACAGACCCATCAGCAAGTGTCTGCAGCTTCCCTCCAGAATGGCATGACTGTGCAAGAATATGTAGGCTGAAGACCACAATACTGGACACAGCTGTATCCACCCTGTGTTCCCCAGGAAATTACTGCAAGCAAATATGTATACCTGACAGTAGTTGATTGCATAAAACATCACAGTGTCAAACAGTACATATGTCTGAATATTTCTGCTAAAACCAAAACCATGTAGCAGAAGGAGCACAGACACAATTACCTACAGTAACCCACTATCCTTTGCCCATTTTGACCCCATATTGTCAACTGATCTACAGATATCCTGCAGAAACAGGTTGCTAGCTGTTGGTGTGGAACACAAAAGCCTGCACTGGAGTACAACCTACCTGGAATGGATTCACTCATTCAATACAGGAGGTCATACTGGGCATGCTCCCACACTTACAGAAATGAAGCCCATGTCTGACAACAAAATACTGAAAGGTCATACTGGGCATGCTCCAACACTTAAAGAAATGAAGCCCATATCTGGCAACAACAGTGGACTATACACATCTGACAGTCACAGATGCTTGTGCACACACTCCACATTGCACACCAGTCATGTTTTCACACACATTGGACAGGAATACATACATATATCCATGGACAACACACTATAATAGGCCAAAATTACACATACATAGATGTGTGGAAGAGAGTGACAGACACTGACAAAGAGCCTCCCTTCATGAGGCCTGTCCCACCCAGCACACATCCTATTGGCTAAAACCACATGATGTGCAAATGTCAATCACTGTAGACATTTGCCTCTGGTATCCCTCAGCACTATAGGGTCATGGCACTTGTGATAACTGTGTAGCATGACTGTACAAGTCAGTATTCATCTAGCAGTTGTATACACATACCTGGGAATATAAACCTGTGTGTGCCTGAGTGTTGTGTGTCTGCTTCCAGATGAATGGGTTATGGCCCATGCACACACACACTGCACTCCCCATTGCCCTCCTATGGCAAGCCTGCTGATGTAATTCACCTTGAAATGCACCTTTGGTGATGGAGCAGCCCTCTAAGCTCTGTGGTACGTGCTATAATTGTGTAATACTATAATGTGATGTACTAGTTAGGTAGAAGTTCTAATCCCAGAAATGGCAACTATGTGTGTGGCTGTTTTTGTGTGTGTGTGTGTGTGTGTGTGTGTGTGTGTGTGTGTGTGTGTGTGTGTGTGTGTGTGTGTGTAGGGATCAATGCTTTTGTGGCCATTCACAGTCACTACACTCCCCATTGCCCTACTTTGACAAGCCTGCTGATGTCATTCACCTTGAAATACACTTTTGGGGAAGGAGTAGCCCAGTAAGTTCCATGGTGCGTCCTAAAAATGCGTAATGCTGTAGTGTGAGGTACTAGTTAGGTAGGGGTTCTATTCCCTGACATGGGAACTGTAAAACTTTGTGTTTGTGTAGGGATCAATGCTTTTGAGGCCATTTACACTCACTACAATTTCCATTGCCCTACTTTGGCAGGGCTGCTGATGTCATTCACTTTGAAATACACCTTTGGGGAAGGAGTAGTCCAGTAAGCTCTGTGGCATGTGCTATAACTGTGTAATGCTGTAGTGTGATGTACTAGTTTTGTAGGAGTTCTAATCCTAGACATGGCAACTGTAAAACTTTGTGTTTTTGTTTGTCTGTGTAGGGATCAATACTTTTGAGGCCATTCACAGTCACTACAACTGCTAATGACCTACTTTGGCAAGCCTGCTGATGTTGTTCACTTTGAAATACACCTTTGGGGAAAGAGTAGCCTGCTGATGTTGTTCACTTTGAAATACACCTTTGGGGAAAGAGTAACCCAGTAAGCTCCATGGCGCATGCTATAATTGCGTAATGCTGTAGTGTGATGTACTTGTTAGGTAGGAATTCTAGTCTCACACATGGCAACTGTGGGACTCTGTGTGTGTGTGTGTGTGTGTGTGTGTGTGTGTGTGTGTGTGTGTGTGTGTGTGTGTGTGTGTGTGTGTGTGTGTGTGTGTGTGTGTGTGTGGGTGTGTGTGTGCGTGTGTGTGTGTGTGTGTGTGTGTGTGTGTGTGTGTGTGTGTGTGTGTGTGTGTGTGTGTGTGTGTGTGTGTGTTATTAGTATCCCGTGTTGGGTTTTACAAATTTATTATATGGCTGGCCTATTATATGGCACAATGTCCACCTTACAAGGATAACAGATGTCAAACAGCAGAGAGGCTGGAGTATTCAATCCATATCCCTACATGTGACATCATGGATAGGGAACAATATAGGCAACCCTTGTATTACCCAGCGAATGCTCTCCACCCATGTCTCATACACAAACACACTTGGCTAGGCAACAACCACTATGTTGGTAATTCCCTGCATATTTCCCACAGATAATAACCATGGTATGATTGCAGTGGACTAAAGAAGAGATGGCACCCTGTCCCATCCCTACAATAGGCAAATCATTGCATACAGTGCTCCTTCGCTATGTTCCCCACTGAACACCTGCAACAACTGTAGAGTCAGAAAATGTAACCCACAAAGGACATACCATGCCTTATACACATGCCCTGTATGGACAGATACCACTGACACCAGTGAATACCTGTATCATGCTATCAATGTAGGTGCAAAGTCAACCTGGTTTCCATTGCCAGTTCTTGGCACATGAGGTCAGGAATGGCACATCTGATGATAACAATCTGTCTACACAACATGCCTCAGACACCCCAGGTACACTTCAACATGTCAGAGAACATGCATGTGGGATTTGTGTACATCCCAGACACCATCCATGTTATGGAATATAGAACACATACATGGCAAGCATTGCACAGCACTGGCCACCCAAAATAGTAACCCAGATGAGTGGATAGTGAATACAATACCCACCTGTCTTGGCCAATCCAGACATTACACCCCTGAGCCACACTGCAGACCATTGTCATGTTGCCTGATGCCAAGGTATACCCTTTACCTAGCCTTGTACAGCCTTCTGGCACAGTCATCCACTACACACCTGTGAAGAAATGCACCCGCACATGTCAGTACTGGCAATCCTTTGTGTGTGTGTGTGTGTGTGTGTGTGTGTGTGTGTGTGTGTGTGTGTGTGTGTGTGTGTGTGTGTGTGTAATGCTTTGGATGTCATTCACACTCACTACACCTCCCATTGGCCTACTGAAGCATGCCTTCTGATGTCAGACATCTTGACATACCCTTTGCCCATATATCAGCCTGATAACCTCTGTGGTGCATGTGATACCTGCATATTACTGTAGTGTGGCAAACTAGTTAGTTAGGAAGTCTAATCCTGACCCTACCAACTGTGATAATGTGTGTGAGTCCCTGAGAGAGTGTGGCTGTGTAGTCCTTGACACCTGTTCTTGTGGACAGGCACATGCACTACACCTACCTTATCCCTCCTTTATCACTGTTGCTGATGTCACTCACCATCAAATATACCTTTGGGCAACTCCCCAACATGTAAGCTCTGTGACGCATGCAATAAGTGCATAGAGATGTAATAGCAATACATAGGCAGTGGTTTGAAACCCTGTACTAGTAAGTGTGTGACAGAAACATGCTTAGCTTTTACTCTCCTACCCCCTCCCTGTCTTACTTTGTCTCTGTCTGTCTCTCACACTCCCTATCTGGTGGATGTGGAGAAGTACACTTGCTTTGCTTAGGCAGCAGCTTGTGTTTTGTAAGTGATGCTTTTGATCAGCTGATGGCCTGTGCACAAATTGCAGTCCTCCATTAGCTGATTGCATGTGGAACAGCTGTGGTAACATCCCCATAGCCAATTGCATGGAAACACACTCCTATAACTAGGAACATCATGTGAGTGTTGGCCCTTTTCATTCATTGTGAGCAGGACTTCATGTTGGTGTTTGGCA